>NC_064641.1:697457656-697757656 GCF_023864345.2 Schistocerca serialis cubense | reverse complement strand
GCAAGACAGCGAGCGCCACTACTGCCAGCTAAATAAAAGATTCAAACTATGGAAGGCACTAACTACTGATAGGGATAGTTAGCAAATGAAAGATATTAATAGAGAACAAACAATGTATTTACCTTAATATCATCACAAGTCATAATATATATATCAGTTCATGACAAATTACAAACATCCGCCATCTCTCTCCCCACATCCACCACTGCTGGCGGCTCACCTCCAACTGCCAACGCTACGCGCTGTTCACATCCAGCTGCCGCTGCCCAACACTACAATGGCAGACAACAATGCAAACTAGCCACAGACTGCACACAGCACAGCCAGTGATTTTCATATTGAGCGCTACGTAACGTTGCCAATAAGAAAACATAAACAGCCTACTTACATAGAGAAAACATAAACAGCCTACTTACATAGCCCCCATGCTCCCCACAAAAAATTTTTGCAAATGGTGTTGGGCACTGGCCAATACAGATTTGACAAAATTTTTCATAATTACAATAACAAAGAAATCAAATGCACACACTTATTGATATTATGTTGGTCAAAAGCTCAAATTTTCTCACAGTCCATAAAGACAGTCCTAATCGTACATAACAGGAGAATAGCAGTGTTTTTCTCAAAGTCTGAGCAGTAAAAGAAAATGCACACAGAAGTAGTGGATTTCCATGCAGTCTTGAAGAAGTAGTGTTGTCCTTCCAAAGGAAAGACAGTGCTGGCTCTTGACATGCTGACAGGTAATGGGCCACAATGGAGCAAACCCACAGCAGAGTCATTCGAAGTTTTGAAGAGTATTGGTAGGTAAGTCATCACAGAGCGGACCCACTGTAGTCTTGGTAGAGAGTATGGTATTGGTGGGCCACCAGAGGTGCAGACCCACTGCAGTCCTTATAGAAATAATGGTATTGATGGATCATCAAAGATGTAGACCCACTGTAGTCCTTGAAGAGATGGCCAGCAGCCATCTGTTGTGACTGTGCAGGTGCACAATCACCATTGAAGAGTCTTGCGGATAATATAGCAAGTCCATAAACCACCAC
Organism: Schistocerca serialis cubense; assembly: GCF_023864345.2. NCBI lineage: Eukaryota > Metazoa > Arthropoda > Insecta > Orthoptera > Acrididae > Schistocerca > Schistocerca serialis. The sequence goes on along the minus strand of NC_064641.1, from coordinate 697,756,613 downwards.
TTGTGCACTCACAAAGTTTTTGAAATTGTCCTTAGAACCAGCAATGCTGTTATCCAGTCCCTTGCTGAGTTATTAACACACGTGCAAACACTAACAGTCCCTACTTCTCACATATTGTCCACATACTATGACCAACAGAAACGTGTGCAGTGAAATGTAACTAACAAGTTAATAATGTCATGAACTGGTGACAATTAGAATTTTATAACATAAGAATACAATTACAAAGGTACAAAATACATCATTAAAAACATAATAATACAGATAACATTTGTAGTACAGGCTTTACAAAAGAATAGAAATAAACATATACATCAGTGTTACAAAAATAGTGACATAAGTACATACATAAAATAATGAGAATAGTTTTCGAAACATTAATTTCACACATGAACATTGAAACAGAACAGAATTGTAAACAACTTTACAAAGAAAATAACATATTATTAATACAACTTATATTTGAGGATAACAGTATTCCTCCTCATAGTGAATATAGCTTAGTATTAGAAGAGAAAAAAAATTCTATGAAACAGTACACAGAGACAGGAAGAAAACAAATACTCAAGGGTACACAAACACATAGTGGGATAACACCAATAGGAAAGGACAGGGTTCGTTTTCAGTGTAACATTTGGTACTGCAGTCCAACCCAAAACTTCATATATCTTTCCTCTTATTTCATCCTCTGTTTCCACCAAAAAAAATTCTATCTAAGCATGCTTTCTGTATTTATATGTTCACACATTTCTTACCTCAACATTTATTTCCAAGAAAATCCTACCTAAACCTGTTTTCTCAATGCATTTCTTTACCTATTCTCCATAGTCAGTTTCTTATATAGTCTACCCCCTCTTAAGCTAACTTAAATCTACTGAGCTCAGATGCTAAACTAAGGGACGAGGCAATGCAGCAGCACATAAAACAATTAATATAAGCAGCAATGACAAGAAATACAGATTGGCAAAGCTAGCAGCAGCAAATGTAATAACTTATATCAAAACATGACATAGCTCAAGCAAAAAAGATATTACAGTAAAAACAACAATGCAGATAAGGGAAATGTATATTCACATCTTAATATCTATGTAATTAAAGTGGTGCACCACAAGAAGTTATTCTACCAAAAAGTTACCAATTACTTGAAAAGAAAATTATGAATGCAGTTACTAGTTCCTTCTTATTGTTCTTTCCTTTCCAAGTGCTCCTTTTTTTTAAAGAATGTGGATTACAAAATTATCATTTAATAGATCTGTTGACAGAAAGTGTTCACATTAGCAAATGCATTTCATTTTATAAAAGCAATGCTGCAACACAGCTGGAAAACAGGTATCAAATGAAATAAGCAATTATGTACAAAGCATAAAAATATCGTTCAATAGCTATGTGGCATTTCATAAGTTAGTAGAAATTCTCTCAACTCTCGTAGAAAGACGCTTGTCGTAATCAGGTGTGCAGATGTAAAAATATTTCCCATCAATTCATAAGCATTTCAGCAATTAGCACAAAGTGCGAGTAATCATATGTTTTCAAGTAACGAGGGTGTCGCATTAGCGATGAAAGGCACACCCTAATGGCTTGTTCTCCAGGTGTTTTCCTGTGCTCTGAAAGGCACGCGCCAATGGCTTTTTCTCCAGGCGTCTGACACAGCTGGGTGCCCACGACGCATTATGTGTAGGTGGTCCGTTAACTTTCTTACGGAAATATTTACGACAGCAGTTTCCGCTACAGAGACAGTCGCATATAAAAATATTTCACAGGTCAAGAATTTGCGTTACAAATCTGTAGAAACAAAATGCTATTGATATAACAGTGTCCAAAAAAATTTTCAGTGGCATTGTGATACATTCACACATGATTCACACATGTCATAACTCTTAAAGTACGATTCTTGGTTTCCAACATCCTTTTTCACAAGTCAAGAGTCCCTACCCACTATTCATTACTCCTTACCTTATTACACATATACGTATCCATCGACACTCGTCAATATTTCGTCATTATAAATATGAAGCATAATCAAATAACTCATATAGTAGCCTCAGCCTATTAATCGTAAACATACCTCAGCAGCATAATACACATCGTCGTCGTAAAAATAACATCATAACACCTCAGTCAAATCTCAAAATCGTCGTAGCTTCCTCCAATAATTAAAAAAAATTCTCTGCTCATGTCAAAAATGTCATCTGCCTCAAACGTACTTTAGAAATCATAATCCCTTTACCAAATACATCATTCAAAGCTCTCATAGTATCACAATGATTCCGAAAAAATATGAACAGTTCACACAGTACAGACAAAATACAATTTCGTAAGTGTGAAGTTATCCAACGGTGTAATTACTTAAACATCTGTCACTGATATAGTAAAATAAATGTTTGTCTCTCTCAGTTACATGATCAGATAGCTGTGTAATTATGTGTTAGAGAAATATGGTACCGATGTGTAAAGTTGTGTAAGCAAACCATATTAGCTAGGGCTCCTTGTGGTTGCCACACACATGGTACACAAAGTAAGCGTGTACCCCCCTGAGGATAAATGTAATTATGCCCTCAGGTGTTACAAATTACAGCAATGGAATGAAATGTATCACGGAAAACTTTCTTTGTAATTAAAAAATCTTTAAAAATAAATGTTTCAAGTACAAAATTAATCACTCAAATACGTGTACTGTAGCGCTAAATGTGCGTCTTGTTGCAACATAATCTGTGTGGAAGTGTCGTAGTTATCGTCCTCCGAAAGCTAAGTTCTGCAGAAGCCAATGTACTTACCTCATGATAAACAAAAGTGAAATGCTTTGCGTATAGATATCATACTTATTACGCTTATTGCCGTGATGAAGAAAGTATTGTGCTGTAACGTATTGTTGTGCTACAGAAAAGGCTGTCTCCTTGTAGCTATACCATAAAAGTTACTACTAAAACATGTTTTACTTTCCAGAATAATACAGAAAAACTGTGCACATATAAAACAGAAACACCGCAAAATCAACATTGTACATTGTCACTCATTAGTAGCGTCGTGATAAAAATCGTGTAGCTATCACATAAACTAACCACTGTGTCGTCTGGTATCTCACAGAAAGTACTTTAAACCCAGAATGTATTTTCAAGTAAACCAAAATGTTGCATTAAAATCTCATTAGCAGTACCAGTATGTGTCCTAAGTATGTAACCCTGATAGTCGTTACGTAATCGTGCAACTAACAAGCAAGAATGTACAAATACAACACTGTGTCGTCTGTTCACTATAACAATGCATTCGTAATTTCTGTTTTAAAAATGTTCCCTAGGTTCTAGACTGGATATTTAACTTCAAACATTGTTGCATGTTAACAGTTTCTAAGTCTGACAAAGCATATTAGTAATGTGAAGCGAAAAATTTTATGACAAAGACTAAGTTAAAAAGCAGATTATCTTTCAATAAGCGGTTTTACATGTGAAATCTGGTGTAAACCTTTACTCTTCATAGTACTCAGAGTTTGAACTTGAATGCAATTGTCATGCGGTATACGTCGGTAAAGAATACTGGAATTTTTCTCAAGGTTAGCGTCTATGTTATTTTTCTCTGAGCCAGCCGGCGCACGCGGCTGCCTGCGGTGCGAGTCATTGTCTGTCTCTTTGTTGGCGCGCGTTGTTACTGGGATTAGGAGACCTAACTTCGACAAATTCACCGTGACGAGAGGGCCCTGCTCTGTTTAAAGCTCGCCAGTTCTGATGGAATTCAGGTCTGTCGTTATGATCATATCGTCTGTCGTCATTTCGGTAGAATCCGTAGTTTCTTTCTTGTCGGTCACATGGTGGAGAATTTCTCCTTGAATCGTAACTGCGCGCTGATCCGTTGCGTCTAAAGTTATTCTGTCTCCCTTGATAGTATTTATTTTGGTTCCCATATTGTCTGTTTCTCTTATTGTCTCTGTGATAGTCATTACCGCAGAGAGGTGATCTTTCCCTGTAATTATTACTACTCTGCCAACGGTTGTAATACGGGTGGTGCCTGTTTCGGTCACGATTTGTGTTGTGAGAATAGCCTTGTCGCGTCCAGTTATCGTTTCTGTCGTCACGGAATTGTGACGGATGTGACCTGTAGTGATTGTTGTGTTCCTGTTTTCGCGTTCCGCGATTGTCAGTGTCAATTTCCAGTTCTTGTAACAGTCCCTGAAAGGCTTCAATGTCGTCTTTGCAACGTCCTGCTAAAATAATATGTCGTAAATGTTCAGGCAGTTTGATTAAGCAAATGCGGATGAGTTCTGAGGGGCTGTATGGGTTTGAAAGATACTGATTCTTATGCAACATGTCTTCAAAGTATTTCACAAGACTGGAGAATTCAGATTGTTCGAAATGTTTCATCATTATGATACTATGTTTTACACGGTCTTGTGTGGCTTGAGACCAATATGCTGAGAGGAAGGCATGGTAAAACTCTCCTTCACTGTGGCAATCGTGAATGACCGATCGCATTCTTACAGCTGGTTCATTCTCTAAGTAGCCACACATAAATTCTAACCTGTGCTCCAATGACCAGTTGGGAGGAAAACAATGAGAGAATTGATGGAGCCACGCTTGTGGATGAATGTCGTTGGCAGAATTCTTAAATGTTTTGAATTTACGTGTAGTAATGAACAGCTTATAGTCAAAATCATCATGTCGGCAAGTCGCATGTCGGTCATTGTTACGTCGTTTCGGCGGTTCCATCTCAAAATTCGGCGTACCTTGCCAACTTCTTTCACAATTTCCGAAGTGCCCTGTGTTGTTATTTTGTGTCTGTTCCGTATTTGTATGTCCCTCTTCCCGTATTGGGGCGCGAGTGTCCTCTGAAATACGTAATTCTTGTACTACTTGTGCCAACTGATCTTGCACTTCCCGGATTTCTCTTTGGTGTTGCGTATCAATTTGATTCAGATTTTGTTTCAGTTTCCTAATTTGTTCGCTCTGTTCTGTGTCATTAAAGACTACCGGTTTTGCGTCACTCAGATTATCATCTACCTTCGTAGATAAATTATTTAGCTGATCCGAAAGTTCAACTACTTTCTCTGATAATGAACACATTTCCTCAGTGTGTTTTTCTGAACCAAGTTTCAGAGTGTCCATTTGTGTTGAAATCGAATCTACTGTGTCCTTTAAGTTTTCTTGACTTTTTGCAAGTTGCGTAACCGAATCGGTAGATGCAACTGCGTCAATTTTAGCTTGCAAGGTGTTGTGATTTTCATGAACAATAGTTTGCAGTTCTTTTATGGCTGCTTCGTGATTCTGTAATGCATTTTCATGACGCGAAAAAATAGGTTGAAAATGCTCACAAATTTGAGTTTTTACGTCATTACAGACTTTTTGACATTTCGATTCAATGTTATGTAACTCAGCAGTTAAATCCTCACGTGTTTGTTCGAGAGTTTGTTCCAATGAGTCTAACTTTTTGAGATTTTGTTCCACTGTGTCTAACTGTTGCTGTGTTTGTCTCTGGTGTTGTTCCATTGTGTCTAACTTTTTAAGATTTTGTTCCACTGTGTCTAACTGTTGCTGTGTTTGTCTCTGGTGTTGTTCCATTGTGTCTAACTTTTTAAGATTTTGTTCCACTGTGTCTAACTTTTGAAGCTTTTGCTGTGTCTGTCCCATTTGTTGTATTAATTGTAATAACAATGCATTGGTGTCTGAAACATGTTCCTCAGTGCTTTTCGGCAGTGAATTTACACCGGAAACATTCACATTTTGACAAGCAGAAAATGTGTCTTGACTTATTCGAGAAAACGGTGAGGATCCAAAACCTGAATCTACAGTATTTGCGAGATCGTGTCGTGTCATTTCGGCTTCCTGAGGCGAGCTATTGCCGACCGGTCGATCGATAATGCTTCCCTCTTCACTAATTGTTTCACTGTCCACGCCATTGTTTGACGCCCGCTCCATTTCCCTGTGCACAGTTACCAAATTACTACTTTGAACATTAGTAAATTCATTACTCGGCGGCGCTGATAAGCTACGCTCGTCATCACTATTATTTCTCAGTTTAGTTTGGAGCCTAGTGTTACGTTTTTCACACGCCATTATTGTCACAGTATTTCACACGACAACACAGAAAAACACAATTTGAAGATCAAAAATAAGAGAACACATTAACATAGCACTGAAAATAATATCTAGTTAATTGCAAGTGCAGCTGCGAAATACTTGGTGCAAATCTACATGCATGCCACAACTGTTTTACTATACAACAATGAAAGACTGCAACTACAAAGGAAATTCTCTCTACAATTACGCGCTAGCAATAAACAAAAGCTACACTAAATACACAAACTACAAGAAAAAATCAGAAGATTCCAGTGAGGTATCCTAGGCTAAGGGTCGACATATGAAACGTCCCCTTTGAACAATTATACAAGACTGTGCTTAAACTGACATAAAATATTTTTAGCGCAACGCAATCTGACTATCAAAGATCCCTGCAAAAGAATGGCCCTGACTAACATTAAACTATACCTTTCACAAATCATTTGCCTCACAAAAACCTTCGCTGCTCAAGCTACTGCAATACAGCGAGCGCCACTACTGCCAGCTAAATAAAAGATTCAAACTATGGAAGGCACTAACTACTGATAGGGATAGTTAGCAAATGAAAGATATTAATAGAGAACAAACAATGTATTTACCTTAATATCATCACAAGTCATAATATATATATCAGTTCATGACAAATTACAAACATCCGCCATCTCTCTCCCCACATCCACCACTGCTGGCGGCTCACCTCCAACTGCCAACGCTACGCGCTGTTCACATCCAGCTGCCGCTGCCCAACACTACAATGGCAGACAACAATGCAAACTAGCCACAGACTGCACACAGCACAGCCAGTGATTTTCATATTGAGCGCTACGTAACGTTGCCAATAAGAAAACATAAACAGCCTACTTACATAGAGAAAACATAAACAGCCTACTTACAACCGGTAACGGTACCCTTTGAACAAAGGAACTGAAAGTAGATTTGTGGCTGGTTGCTGTCCTAACACCATCAACAGTTGTCATAAAATTTAAATGTGTCGGTTTGGAGTGTTTGTTTTCATAACAAGCACTTATGAAAACAAACACTCCAAACCGACATTTCACGTAAGTCACATGCAACGAAAATCTGTTACGCAACCATCTGTGTGTGGCATGTTTATAATTATGTATTATTTATATTTTAGGACAATTAATCTGTAAAAGACACACCACATGTCATAAAGAAAGCGTGTAAACCGTCTGAGGATGAATCACAACGATTGGAAACCGGTAACGGTACCCTTTGAACAAAGGAACTGAAAGTAGATTTGTGGCTGGTTGCTGTCCTAACACCATCAACAGTTGTCATAAAATTTAAATGTGTCTGTATAGTTACGCATCAGTGAACCACCGTTTTCATGCGCCTTGGGTAGAAGTTCTCTGGAAAAACTATTTTACCCGCACAAAATACGTTACTGACAAGGGGAACCTTCCCATCGCCCCCTACTGAGATTGCGTGGTAAAATGGCCAGGTTGTTAGGCGGTCAAATACTGAACACAGATCAAGCATTCAAACGAGAAGAAAGTGTACTGAACGAAGAGAAAAGAAGCAAAATAGAAACAATGAAGTATGTTTAGGCTCCCTTGCGGGCCCCTGAATAATCATCTGAATGCATAATGATAATATTTCGCCACTACGCAGAGACTTTCCGCAAAAAATTGAAGTAATAGTTGAAATTCCAGAGAATAAACAACTGTCCTAGCTTCTTCTTCTCTTTCTTGGCTTTTTTTTTTTTTTTTTTGCACTTTTGATTCCCTTCCCTGATGGGGAAGGGCGGGCTGTTTGAGGATCCGCACTACCCTTTTCAGCCTTTTTGGATGTATTTTTGCCTTTTTGGATACATTTTATTATTCTGTTACATTTTATTTGTTGCATCAGTGCAAATTTCTCATTACTTACAATCAGTTTTTCAACTTTACTTTTGCAATTTTACATACTAGTTTGTTTTTCAATTTTGTATTTACAATTTCACTTTAACATTTACAAAGTTACTTATTTTGCATGATCTAGTTATACTATACTGAATGAGAAAGAGAAGGATGAAGATGAGGAGAAGGAAGGAAAATTAACCAGTTGATTGTATTGGTTGTAAGTTACATTAATTGTATTAGGTGTTAGTTACATTAATTGGTTATTTGTAATATTTGGTAAATTTAATATATTTAGTACAGACATAGGGCTTTATACCATATCTTCACCGGGTCGGCGTGTTAATATTGGAATTCGGAATACTGGTAGGAAGGGGTGGCTTTTCCAGTTGCTACTGACTTGCACTGATATTTTAAGGAGAATGAAGGAACCGTGTACAAATGGACCATTACGGCATGTTCACTTGTGAACTTTTGACTTGGAGGTAACCACGAAGTAACGTCTATCGCCCCTTATCAAGATAATGGTGGTGGTGACGCTTCCTAACACGGACTCGACGAGAGGCTGAAATCCGTTCACTGACCGCAAGTATCGCTCTTCGTGTCGACAAATGCTGAACGAGGGAACGATTCTGGTAAGCCTCTACTGGGCTTGAATCTCTCTAATTTTTCCTTAGTGGTCTTTTCGCGAGGTAGGCTGTCTGAACACAGGAAACCACACTGTGAAGCACAGCGCCTCTCTTGCAGCCTCTGCTACTGGAGTTGGAGGACCATCTTCGCGTCTTTAGTTCTTTGTAAAGTATCCCGTGATGAAAAATGCTCTTGTTCTTAGGATTTTCGGTATTTCCTCTATCAGTCCTACCTTGTATGTGTCACAGATTCCAGACCAGCTCTCAATTATCGATCGAACTAAAGTTTTGTAGGATACCGCCTCCGTGGGTGCACTACATTGCCCCACCATTCTTCATACGGATTATTCGAAGTAAGTTAACAAATGAGATGCGAAGTACAGAAGGTCTGAAAAGAAACGTTACGACACCGATGAGTTCATTGCAACCATCAGGTGTTGCTTCCTTCCGGAGCACTCTATCTTATTGCCCCCAAGTTGCTGTCGTACCGTGGACGATTAAAGAGGGCTCCATGGGAAAGCAGTCTTGTCGTCTTCACAGGAGGCAATAAGCGCCTCTCAGTCACCCTTGTTTCTGCGTGTCATCGTATCAGATTTTAACACACTACAGCAGCTCCTCAAAAATGGCGGAATACACATTCCGATAAAGCTTGCGGTGTTCATTCACAATATTTTTCGGAGCACAGTGCGAGTTTACTCAGAACGAGTACTGTAACATTTCTGGGGAGTTGCTGTAGTGATCTGTTTCTTTGATGTCGCGTGTTAAAATGTGATAAACTGTCATGCAGAAACGAGAGCGATTCTGGCGCTTATTGCCTCATGTGAAGACTGCATCCACAAGGACCCATTTTCACTTGTCCACAATTCGTCGGCGACCAGGGGTTACAACATGCGGTGCGCCGGAAGGAAGCGATATCTGGTGGCTGCAATAAAACACATCTGTGGTGCAATATCCACTCTGTCCCATTCTGTGTTTCGCATTTTATTTGTTAACTTATTCCGTAACTTACTTATGTGCAATGAACTTTTTGACGGTGCAATAGTTGCTTCTGTACATTACATTTTAATTGTTTCATTACTTAGTGATTTGCTAAGGAGCACCTTCCATTATCAGTTAGCAACCTACACATTAGAATTATTGTTTTACCTTCTCATACATTATCCCCACATTTTACACTGAAGCGTCAAAGAAACTGCTATGGGTATCTGTGCTCAATTGCACAGATATGCAAACAATCGGAATACGGCACTGCGGTCGGCAACGTCTATATGAGACAGCAAGTGTCTGGCGCTCTTGTTTGACCGGTTACTGCTGCTACAATGGCAGGGTATCATGATTTAAGTGAATTTGAAGGTGGTGTTATAGTCGCCGCAAAAGCAATGGGATACAGCATCTCCGAGGTAGTGATGAAGTGGGCAATTTCCAGTACACCCATTTCAAGATTCTACCGTGAATATCAGGAATCCGCCCAAACATCAGATCTCCGAAATCGCTGCATCCAGACACAGATCCTGCAAGAGCGGTCCCAACGATGACTGAAGATAATTCTTTAACGTGACGGAGGTGCAACACTAGCGCAAATTGCTGCGTATTTCAATGGTGGGCCATCAAAAAGCGTTAGCGTGCCAACCATTCAATGAAACATCATCGGTATGAGCTTTCGGAGCCGAAGGCCCACTCGTGTGCCCTTGATGATTGCACGAAAGAAAGCTTTACGCCTCGCCTGGGCCCGTCAACACCAACATTCGACAGTTGATGACTGGAAACATGTTGCCTGGTCGGACGAGTCTCGTTTCAAATTGCATCGAGCGGATGGACGTGTACGGGTATGGAGACAACCCCATGAATCCATGGACCCTGCATGTCAGCAGCGGACTGTTGAAGCTGGTGGAGGCTCTGTAACGGTGTGTGGCGTGTGCAGTTGGAGAGATATGGCATCCCTGATACGCCTAGATACGACTGTGGCAGGTGACATGTACGTAACCATCCTGCCTGACCACTTGCAACCATTCATGTCCATTGTGCATTCCGAAGAACTTCGGCAATTCCAACAGGACAATGCAATACCCCACTCGTCCAGAATTCCTACAGATTGCCTGCAGGAACACCCTTCTGAGTTTAAAAACTTCCGCTGGCCACCAAACTCCCCAGATATGAACATTATTGTTCAGAAGAGATCTCCACCCAGTGGTACTCTTACGGATTTAGGGACATCTTTGCGGTATTCATGGTGTCAGTTCCCTCCAGCACTACTTCGAGTTCATTCCACATCGTGTTGCGGCACGTCTGCGAGAGCTCTACACGATATTAGTCAGATGTGTCTGTTTCTTTGGCTCTTCAGTGTATTATTTTCACTTGTTGACATGTTTTCCTACTGAGCATTAACCTCCTAATATTATGACGTATATTGTTCAAATTTGTTTTAACATGATAAATTCTATTTTGTAATTGAGCATACAGTGGTGCCCTCTAGCAGATGCACCCTTTGATTTTGTCCTAAATGGCAGCATAACAAAAGACACAGTAGTTTCAATGACTCAGTACTTGATTGTGCAACATGTAACGTGTTACACTCTATATCGATATTTTATGTTATGAGCTTTGTCATTTCCTGTTTTCTTTTTCTTTTTCTTTTTTTTTTTTTTTTTTGCACATTTTGTATGTAGAACTTTTCATAACCAATATTTCTTTTATCTATTTTGCATCTGAAGATGATTTCTACCACAGTCGAAATAAATCATATCGTTTTATAAAGTCGCGATGTAGAAAAATAAATGTTGCATTTAAATCTACTGTCGAGCTGTTGTGGATCGTAATTAATAGTAACACTGGCCCTGATCAGGGTTATTTTGCACTCAAATGTGGCCAGTACATTGTAAGCTACTTCAGTTTTTAAATGAACTGTTCTTGCAAATAATCGTCATCGCGCTGCAAGTTTAGCAGATGTAGTACGCTCACACATCTGAGAGTCGGTGTTGGTGCACCGAGCTTTCGAAAGTTACTAGAAAATTTTCGTATGGAGAATCAAGTTAGAAGGCCTTCCGCACCGAGTCTGCACAGTCTATCTGGAGACGACTGGATACTGTCGTGGATGTCCGAACCAGTGGTATCTTTCATCTCTGAAAGGGATGCCCTGAATTTTGTTTATACGATGACTGTAATACAAATGTGTGTTCTTTAATACTCTCTTCATTTTGTTATTGTTATTAACTGACGTCAGCGTGCACTTGATGAAGGCCCCAAACAGTTTTACCAATTTAACAGCGAATATAATTTAGTTCTTTTTCATGTTATTGCCAGATTAATAACGCAAACATAATTTACTTGTCAGTTTACATAAATAAATGTCTTTTTTAGACTTGCAATGTGATAATGAAAGCATTTGCATTATTAATTTTGCTTATGAATGGAAATTGCGTTGTTTGAAATATTAAAAGTCTCTGAATTTGCTGTGAAGCAATGTTGAAATCTATTAATCACTATAAACTTTATTAAATTAATTAATTTTTTCAGTCTGGATTTCAATATTGAATTCTGCTTGTTGCGTCGTTTTACTTCATTCTACCAGGATCATTAATTTTTTTCGGGTGCATTTAGAAAAGTGACTGGGATAAGTTCGGACAGTGACGTTTCAAAGAAACTAAACGTTACTGTGAGAGAACGTATTTAGAGATCTTAAGTTAACGCAATCATTAATCTTCGATCTCTAAAATAAAATTTTTCCATTGTACATGTGCCACAAATTACGCTTTCCAGTAACAAACTGATTTTCGTATAGTCTCATTAGTTTGTGGTTAAATAAAACACCTACATATTATTTATCCTTCGTCATTTTAAAAATATGAGTGATCAGAGAATATTCTTTTTCATTGTAAATTTTAGTCAGACGCCAATAAGGACGATAGTGGGGGTAGTAACTAAGATCTCATTACACTCAGGTGTCATGCTACCAGTAAGGTAGGGTAGCAGTTTTAAAACGTATGTAAAGTGAATTTACCTACTCCCTATATTTCTCTCTATACATGATGCAGAAATCAGTGATCTGGCGGCTAATGAAACAACGCATATCTTTGCATTGCAGCATTTCCATGTACCATCACTATATGTTAAAACATGTGATGTTAAATGGAGAGCAGTCTGTTCATTGTCCTAGTGCAAATGGTGACCTGTTCTATATTTTAACTAGAAACATTGGTGATTGTGGTGGCAAAACCACTCAGTACAGTGACAAATGACACATGACCATACATCTCGTTACACGAAAACTGGAAGTTTTAGAATAAGGACTCCTTCATTTTAAGTATGGCGAGGTTATAATTAAAGTGCAGGTGTTGACAGTGGTCCAGTGTGATCTTCAACTATCGTGTGGCAGCGAAACTTGGTGGATTTTCTAAAGCCTTAATGCGGAGCCGATTTACGGTGGAAAAAAGTTAGTTCTAATGTTGGCCACTGGGTGCAAATATGGCGCTGTACTTTTAGACGTATATAAATGTTTACATATGTAACGGTTCAGGAACGGGACATGGGCGGAAAACGTCAAACAAGTTATAAAGGCATAATGGTGATTTTATTATTAACCGCCGCTTGAGCAGTTTGTTCAAGACGAGCACCGGAGACGTCGAAAAGATGCTGTACAGTGCCAGATCTGCGCCTCGTTGCCAAACTTGGAACTAACTTTTTTTTCCAGCGTATATCGGTTTCGCATTAACGCATTAGAATATCTACCATGTTCCGCTGCGGTTCAATAATTGTGGCTTACACTAAACCTCCGTGAGTACCTGCAGTTAAATTATTACCACTCAGTACATCTGTGTACATTTATTATCATCTCTTTTTTTCTGATTTATCTTTACCCTTGACTTTAATTTCCATTTGAAATATATCTCAACTTAAAACTAATTTTGGTTGTAGAGCACCGACAACGTGCAACAACTGATTAATAGTTCGTCCCGTAAACGCAATATGGCCGTGTGATTATGAACGAAATGCTCGAAAACGGAAATGACAAGACAAAATATCGCTTTACAAGTATCACTAATTTGGTAGTTGACAACTGTTCTAAAACGTGTCTATCCAGATTTAGTTTCTTTCGTTGTTTCCGTGAATTTCTTTAGGTAAATGCTGGAATGATTCCTTTGAAATGGAACGCCGCCGAATTCCTTCCTCATCCTTCGTAATCCGAGCTCGTGATCTGTCACCAATAGGCAGAACGTCGACAGGACATTAAACGCATGTCTGCCTTCACGAAATGCGCCAATGAGTGGGGCGCGAAAAGTGTATTGAGAGCAGTCTTAGAGCTGGAGAGGAAAAGTGTCTCATAAGCTCCCCGCGAGCTAGCGTCCTTGGCCTTCTATAAGCGAAACGCTATTCAAACTCTTCCAGCGAGATACCACAGCAGCCTGCTGCGCCAGCTAAGCCGTTGAGTCACGCCTGCATTCCGCAGCCAATTGCAACCGGAAATTGTACATCAGACGCTGTCGTGACGAGGACGTTACGATCGGCTGAAGGCTGCAAGGGGATCTGTTGCAGCATTATTCGTTGCCTCAGTTTTGGGCGGTGCAAGTAACACTGCTGTGCTTTGTCGTTACTTCCTGTTTACAATTACCACTAATACATTAGCGAAAACCACTAAGTCATTGGCGTCGTGACTCAACATATACGACATTTTATTGACACGTTACACAGAACGTACGCTGCACGTTATTATAATCGCAGGATTCTTCACTGCTGGCAGCGTCTTGGAGAACACCTTCAGTAACTTTCATAGCTTTCCCTAGGAAAAATGCGACCCTGTTATCTATTGTAGAAACCATCCCAGAACAGTCTGATGTAATCTTTGTATGAACCGAGTAGTTATAATTAAAGTTTCCTTATTTAACACGTTTTAACACGGGAACTAAGTACCGTACAAGTACCAAACATGGTAGCATTAATGTCAAGGATACGAGGATGAGAAGTAATGCACAACCAATACAATTGGAACACTTTTAATGTGCTGCTGCGGTACATCATACCATTACATACTGGAACCTTTACTACTACAAGAGGGGCTCAATGAGGAGCCCATCAGTGTCCAGAAGAGTCTGAAAGCGCAGGTTTGTTTTCTGCACAGCAGAATGAAGCATGTGCGTGGGTATGCTGCCTACCTCTCTTGATTTGCTGCGCTTCAGATCGGCACCTGTTTGAATGTTCCTCTGATAAACGCTGGCCTTCAGGGAGCCACACAACCAGGAATCACATGGAATGATGTCAAGTGATGTTCAGGCCAAGTATTTGGAAACCATCGGCTGATAATTCGATCCTTTCCAAATTTGTTTCGGTGAAGCAGGTGAACGCCACGAGCGATCTGCGGTGAGGCCCCATCTTGCATGAAAACTGTTCAGTCCGTCTCTCTCCTGTAGGGCGGGTGTGACATGCTGGCGAAGCACATCGCAGTAACGCTGGCCAGTCACACTGTACGTCTTTGGTCCTTGAGCGCCAACCTGTTCAAAAAAGAATGGGACAATGATGAACGTAGCCGTGAAGCCATACCATACGGTGACACGTTCACCATACGAAGAAACTTTATGCACAGTGATTGGAGGTGAAGATCCCCACACTCGGCAATTCTGTGTGTTCATCTCACCCGTCAGAGAAAAAATAAGCTACGTATGTCCATAGGATGGTCCAGGGCCAGTCCTCGTCAGCTTCAATCATTGCGAGAAAGTGTAGAGCGAAGTCAACACGTCGTGCTGCGTCCTGTGATACAAGCTGCCTGTAGGATATGGATCTTGAACGGATACCATTTAAGAATGGTTCGAAGCACCTTCCGTACAGTGGACCACGGGATGTTCAACTGTCGTGACACAGCAAGCGCACTGCCTGACCATCGGGAACTGCTCGCAACGTTGTCTACCATAGTAAGAGCGATTTCATCAACCACTTATGGACGTCGGCCTTTTCCCGGAACGACGCCCAGTTCTCCAGTTGATTCGAACTTCTTCATCATGCTCCGCACAGCGGGGGGAGAGAGAGGACACTTCCGTAATCCTTTCAGCCGACGATTTTCTCGAAGTGCGGCTCCAGGATCATTGTTATTTTGATACTACAGCTTCACCAATAATACCCTGCTCCTTTTCTCCAAGCGCAGGTGACACGTCAACAAGTGCACTGCGACTGGTCCGGTGTTCGAGGCATTGTATCACGATGACTGATCACGGCACCTAGTAGCCAAAGTTGGAACTGAACGGTGGCGCTGTAACGCATGGAAATCATGCACCCCATACTCCGGACATTAATGCCACCAAGTTTGGTACTCGTGCGGTAATTAGTTTCCGTGTTATAACGTGTTAAATTGGGAATATTTAATTGTAACTACCTGGTATAATTCAACGCCACTTCCATCTCTTTTAAAAGCTGAAAGGGATGCCACTGGTTATGTATACTGCATCAGCCCCGACCCATTCTAAATCTCCCACTACATCGTCCATGCTACTGACACGCGATGCTCACGCCATGCAAATCGAAAAATTTGGCTATATTTTCCGAAACATGGAACATAATCAGAAAGATAAAATATGTGACAAGCTATCGGACGAAATGTATTACCATCTCAAAAGTGCAGTTGTTTGACTAAAAATTTGATACCACATTTGACCACTTACACGGCAACGAATCGAGATTGAAACTAACAACGCCATTCTGAAAACATCAGGAAACACATTATTAGAGATGAGACAGTCCTTAGGATCGTTAGCTCAGTTTTGTTACAATAACTGATAGTTCAGAAATGTTACAACTCCCATTAGTTCAAATGGCTCTGAGCACTATGGGACTTATCCCCTAGAACTTAGAACTACTTAAACCTAACATGAGGACATCACACACGTCCATGCCCGAGGCAGGATTCGAACCTGCGACCTTAGTGCAACTCCCATTAGTGTCTGTGACAAATAACACCCACAACTCTATCACATAAATCACTGAGTCACCCTTGTCAAAACTAAATTTTGTAAATTATTGGATTAGCAAGAATACCTAGATTCTCCAAGTTCTATGATATTTCATAGTATTCTTGCACTCTGAAATGTTTTCCAGTATCTATTTTCTGCTTCTCGCTTAGAGTGTGGTTTTGCGTAAACTGTTTAATGAACTACCTAGTTAGAAAAATCACTGTTAACAACGCCAAGCGCTCTACGGAAACCTCAATGTCAACAGCGTACCACTAGTTACTCCATTGCACTCATGTTGGCAAGTGGATCTATGTGCAGTTCGATAGTCACCTTATCGCATATGTTATCTAAGACCAAGTGGTATTTATAACGTAAACATGTGCGCAACAAGCTGTTGATAAAAAAGTTAGTATTGTAATGACTTGGTGAAATGGTTCGTTCTGGATACTAATTCAAACCAAGCATCTCACTGCAATCCTAACAATGCCAGGCTTTCTTGTCTGGCCGAGACTCGAACACAGCACTGATCGTCATTCCTGACGAGGCACAATGAGAAGTGTATTATTTAATTTTCGGCAAGCATCAACAAGTCTGAACTTGAAACTACATTTTTCTACTGTACCGGTATTCCAGTCAAGAAAAAGATAAACTACATTTCTTAAGTCAGCTGATGGCTCCATGCCTTATTTCTGAACTGAAAGTGAAGACCACAGTCTGCCAACGCGCTGTGTATGACCACTGCCACAAATAATAATGACAATAGTAATACAGTTGAGACCTACAGCAATGTAGTATCCATTACATAGTCACTGTTGTTTTGTGCTCTCAGCTAGTCCATTTATCCGTTTGGAATTGAACAATGGAGAAATTAATTTATGTAATCATGATTTCGTCTTTTCAGCCGTTCTGAAGTTTCTGTGACATGTCATCCTCGACACGTCAGACACATTTTAATATTTCAACGTCCACCTGAGAATTGGTACAAATCCGAAATCACGTTTATGGAAAATAAATTAACAATTAACACTCAATTGGCGGAAGTTTATTTCAAAAAATTCTTCTTAACCTTGGTCCCCCAAGAAGGAAAGACCATTAAGTTATGAATCAGTTCCTGGTTTATTGCGGGTACTACCCACAACTAGGAGAAGTCCTTTTCATGTGTGATGTATGAGACCGTATTGTGTCACAAGTTACTGCTAGTATTTGGAGACAAAAAAATTCTTTTTGGTAACTTACGTAACCAGTTTTAGAGCCTTACGAAACAGTGTAATAGTAATGATCTTTTAAAAATAATTCAGTTTCTGAGGCGAAAAATAATCCGATTCTTTTGTTTTTACCCGTCAGAAAATTACATTTTACACCTCACAGAGTGATTACTCTAGGATGGGAACCACTGTTATAGAACTTTTAGTGAGGACCATGACGATTAACTTTAGCATAGAGACTCATGTCCGGATACGTGCTGTTTTCCCGCTTCACTCAAAGTACCCGAACGCATGTTCGAATCTCCTGCATTTTCGGCACCATTGACTAGGGTATTACGTACGTCATTCACCTATCACCTGCTGTCTCACGCGCGCTACAGGTTCGTTTACATGCCATTCACTTGAGTTTGTGATCTGAGCAGAGAGTTTTGTACCTGCTGTCGTGATTGTAGTGTTTGAGAGATTTTTTTTCTGGACGGCACGTTCCACGGACTTGACTCCACCATCTGTGGGGACACATTAAATTCTTGATTTACGAGATCACTGAGCCATTCGAGGAAGACCTACTGGCGCGGTTTATGGCTGAGGCAGATGCTGGAGGACCAAGGGTTGGTGATCGTGTGTTCCAGAATTTAGTACGAAGGTATCGTATTTCTGTTGACGTCGGTGGTCGCCACACGGAGCCCTACACGTAAGTGGACCCAGAAGAATAAGCTGCAGGACTCAAGGAGCAACGCATGTCGTGTTGTTTTTCGTGTAGAGGGAGAAAGATAAGTTTCCGGACGTCAATTCCTATGCTAAGCTTAACCGTCTTGGTCCCCACTAAAAAGTCCTCACTGTCTGTAAAGGGAATTTAGTTACATCCTGTATATGTCACTAGTATCGATATGTTAACGACAGTATATGAAACGATGAGCAGCAGAAAGTAACTGCATAGGCTGCCGCGGCCAGAGTCATTTGACATAAAAGTTTTATGAGTACCGTACTGCGTCAATAGACCGAGAAGAAGGCCATTGTAACCGTGGCCGAAACGTTGGTTTTCCCAGTACTGTTTTTTACGCGATACGCTACTAAGAAAACTTTTGTGTCAACTAATCCACACATAATACACAAATGCATGGTTTCGCGGCTGTATGCGATACTTACAAAATTCTCTGGGGTTTCCAGCCGCTTAAAGTGTTTTAAAGTCCACGTGCTTTCTGTCGAATACTCCTCGGTCATCACCTAGTGGTGACTGCTGCCATCCCTGTATAACTGCGCTACCGCCTTTGACGTCAATGTTAGCAAATCGAGCGCTATCAAGACAATGTTTTAGATGCCAGGCCGCTGGAAGGATGTAGCGGGCGCACCGGTCTTACAAATAGAACGTTACCAATACCTGCTCGAATTACAGTATCATCGAGTAACCTCACTTCTTCTTCTTTTTTTTTCCTTCTTCGTGAAACCTTAATTCCCTTTTCAGACTTTTCCTTGGTTTCTCTCGCTGCTTCCTCTGTGTACTGATTGAGTACTATTGCTTCCCTTTCATGTCCTTCGACGAAGGAAGATGAGGTTAGAATTTGCTATCACCAGATAGATATAGAATACCGGGTATATCAAAATGAATGGCGTAAACTCAAGCAATTGAAAGTACGTGAAAATAGCAGCAAAAATGTCTCAGTAACAGACTCACAGCTGCCAAAATAAACATTCAACAGCGTCATGTAAGATATATAAACTAATGCATACAGCCACTCTTTTTCAAATTTAGCTACAAAACCAGAACTTTTTTACATATTTTAATGAACAACATACAATGCATCAGCCCAGTAATACATATCTCAATTGTGAACTGTAAACAAAACATGTATAATATTCGAAAACAATCACTGCAGTCACAAATATAAATACTTAGTACCAAATGTTTTCTCTAAATGTGAATATGTAAGAACAATTCTACAGAAAGGAAATAAAGTAACCCACTTAACATAGCACAAAAAGTGCTGAAACATATCTGGGTAAAACAAAATTCCAAAGGTGTCTTGCATAAGGCGAAATTCCTCATACAATGTCTCCGTAGAGAAAGGTCTGCAGACGAACCGGTTGCGAGATTATTGCGACTTTGTTATTATCAGCCACTACCGAAGTGATTCTGTGTAAACACCGCATGCCAGTCGGTGGTTTAGTCTTTGTTTACATTTTCGAGACGGCGGGTAGTAAACAGAATGGACACGACTGTACAGCACACAGAGTACGACTCAAAAATTGTTCAAATGACTCTGAGCACTATGGGAATTAGCTTCTGCAGTCATCAGTCCTCTAGAACCTAGAACTACTTAACCCTAACTAACCTAAGGACATCACACACATCCATGCCCGAGGCAGCATTCGAACCTGCGGCCGTAGCGATCGCGCGGTTCGAGACTGTAGCGCCTAGAACCGCTCGGCCACGCCGGCCGGCAGAGTACGTCTCATCTCGGTTATTGTACAAGTGCTGGTAGTAACATGGAACATCACGGTAACTAAGAGTACTCGGACATGCATTTCATGTCGCGGCATGGTGCATTTCTTGACTGGCCACGGACCTTATCCCACGCACTTAAATCGCGTGAGTCTTAGAGACACGTCAACGTGTACATGTGGAGGTATGGGAACCCCCGAACACACGATCCTATTCTGCGGGAAATACAGACAGCACAGGAACACACCTGGGATACAACACCTACAGACAGACGAACACATATACGATGCGATCAGAGCACCTGAACTTTGGGACATATTGAACGCACAAAGAGTACAGGAACGGAAGACCACACAGACAATAAACCCATATGCAGCACCCAGTCAGACACCATAGTGTGGAAAAGGTAAACTAAGACTCAATATAAAACAACTGACATGCAATAGACTTACATAAGTAGTCCTGCAACGGACAACAGATTAATGTATGAAATTAGGTATAAACAGTGTCGGCGCACCGTCGCAATTGCCATCAGCTACCACGGCACTCTAAACCTGTATATATATAACCAGCTAGAATATAAATAGAGATATCAATTGCTATAAATAGAATAGAACTTTCTAGGTTAAGGTTAGGAGACTGAGGATCAGAGGCTTGAAGATAAATCTCAAGGCGCTCATCCTCAGTACCCTACGGTGGTGGGACTATCATCTCTTCCTTTCCTATAGTCTTTTCTCCTCTTCAGTCTAAACTATTCTTTGTATTTCCTTCTTCTAATCCAAAACTTAATTTTGTAAAATTTTGTTAAATCGGTTTTGGAAAAGCTGCCAAAGTAAAGAAAAAAAAAAAGTACAGACCCGCCTCCACGTGCCGGGACACGGGCAACGGTGCGGCCGGATGCGGGAACTGGTGTGAGTTTCATCAACTACATCAGCACCCGTACACCGGACGTAGCGGCCAAGTGGTCAAAATAGACCCACCTTAAGCACGTAGGTGGTGGGTCGTAAAATCAGGGCGGCAAGTGAAAAAAAAATTCATGTAGGGTAGGACTAATGGCAATGCAAGGAAGGCTGCACACTTATGCCAATAAGGCACCCCGAGAGTCAAAGTTTAGAAGGCTGTATGAACGACTCCGGGAAACTTGAATCTTTGCAAATGCTGTGAGAGCGGGTAGGCCTGAACCAGTTACACCTATGCTTCAAGATGTGGTGCTGCAAACGGTCGCCGGCTGCGGTGGCCGAGCAGTTCTAGGCGCTTCAGTCCGGAACCACGCGACTGCTACGGCCGCATGTTCGACTCCTGCCTCGGGCGTGGATGTGTGTGATGTGCTTAGGTTAGTTAGGTTTAAGTAGTTGTAAGTTCTAGGGGACTGATGACCTCAGATGTTTAGTCCCATAGTGCTCAGAGCCATTGCAAACAGTCTAACACTCTCCAAGAATCTCGACAAGGTGACTTGTGAATGAGTTACTGTAGTGTTTGGAGAATAATGCACCATAGTGCAATATACCCGTACCATCTCCAAACAGTTCAGTTTCTTACTGACGCAAACTTTTGACCTAGAGTAACATTCTGTCAATGGATGCGACAACAAGCTCTAGTGAAACCCGGGTTTAACAATAACATTTTATTTACAGGAGAAGCGGGTTTCACCCGCGGTGCTGTGTTTATCACTGTTCTTACGTCTGGGGGCATCTAGGCTCCATCACACACGCTGTGCATGAGTCTCCGCGTCAGCAACGTTTCTCTTTGAATATACTGTTAGGGGTTGTAGGTGCGCGGCTAATTGTTCCGTACACGATACCAAACAAACTCAATGGCCGGAATTACCTTTGGTTTCTGCGGGCCGCGTGGAGTGGCCGTGCGGTTTAAGGCGCCATGTCACGGACTGCGCAGCGCCTCCCGCCGGAGGTTAGAGTTCTCCCTCGGGCATCGGTGTGTGTGTTGTAACTTTAAGTTAGTTTAAAGTACTGTGTGTATGTCTAGGGTCGATGACCTCAGCAGTTTGGTCCCTTAGGAATTCACACACATTTGAACACATTTTTTTGGTTTCTGCGGTATCATCTTGCAGGATGTCCGCCCCCGGTAGCTGAGTGGTCAGCGCGACTGGCTGTCACTCC
The DNA here is from genome assembly GCF_023864345.2 of Schistocerca serialis cubense. Taxonomy (NCBI): domain Eukaryota; kingdom Metazoa; phylum Arthropoda; class Insecta; order Orthoptera; family Acrididae; genus Schistocerca; species Schistocerca serialis. The sequence continues at coordinate 697,734,385 of NC_064641.1, read as the reverse complement.
TAAGAGCCCGGGTTCGATTCCCGGCTGGGCCGGAGATTTTCTCCGCTCAGGGACTGGGTGTTGTGTTGTCCTAATCATCATCATTTCATCCCCATCGACGCGCAAGTCGCCAAAGTGGCGTCAAATCGACAGACTTGCACCAGGCGAGCGGTCTACCCGACGGGAGGCCCTCGTCACACCCCACTATTATCTTGCAGGATATGCCCTTCGAGCATCGTCAGAGGGGTGATACATGATGATGGAGAACCGACTGCGGTGGTGAGACATCTAAACCGTAGATATGGTCAAAGATGGATTGTGCGAGGATCACCTGCAGCGTTGCCTCCAAGATCGCCTGATCTGAAACCAAGGGATTTCAGTGTTTGCAGCCACCTTAAACAAGTGGTGTACGCCACTCTGGTGAACACAGTTGAAGAACTGAAGCAGAGACTTGTCACTGCTAGTCAAGAATGTCGTACTGATTCAGGCTTGTTTGAAAAGATTCGAAACTCACTACGGCGACGGATAGAGGCCTGCATCCGTGTACGCGGACGACACTTTAATCATGAGTACAATAATGTCACTGTTTATGTGTTCATTCACAACATCTGCACTTCTACCAGAGTACAGCTAATTAATTTTCTTAATGTTTCACAGTGCCAACGGCCTTGCCGCAGTGGTAATACCGGCTGCCGTCAGATCACCGTAGTTAAGCGCTGTCGGGCTGGGCTAGCACTTGGATGGGTGACCATTAGGTATGCCGAGCGCTGGCGGCAAGCGGAGTGCACTCAGCCCTTAGGTGGCAAACAGAGGAGTTACTTGATTGAGAAGTAGCGTTTCTATCCTCGTAAACTGACGTATAACCGGGAGAGGGGTGAACTGGCCACGTCCCCCTCCATATCTGCATCCAGTGACAGCCGTGGGCTGAGGATGACTTGCCGGTCGGTCGGTACCGTTGAACCTTCATGACCCGTTTGGCGATTTTTTTTTTAAATGTTGCACAGTATTGTTACCTTTTCCTAACACTGGGGTCGTTTATACAGAACCAAGTGAGTGGTCGCTGGTAACCACAAAGTCGCAATTATCTCGAAACCAGTTTGTTTGCGAACCTTCGTTTACTGAGACATTTTTTCTTCTAATGTCGTGTACTTTCAGTTGTTGGCGTTTATGCCATTAATTGTGCTATACCCTTCATGTAATGACACAAAGGTCAGGCGCTACAAAATAACAGTGAGTAATTCGGAAATATATGCGGATGAGACGACAACACTAGGAAGCATTCCTAGAAAACAATTACAGAAGGAAGAGAGAAAAATACCGAGGAAAATACCAGGCGCTAAAGGAGGTGTTGAAAGATAGATGCGAGGACGTAGGGAAGAAATATACTAGGGGGTGAGGACAATATCAGAAGAAAGCAGACTGCAAAGGACAAAGTTCTCTGGGTATATGATCTGGTAGAATGACGAGAAGAGCATGGGAAACAACGGGGAGGAAAAGAGGAAAGACAGGAATTATTGGTTAGAGTTGAGGCCCAAGGACAAAGGACAGAAAAACCGGAGTAGCAAGTACATACACAAGACCAATATGCCGAAAACTACGACAGGAAATTATACAGGAAAAGAACAGAGGTTTACCACTGGAACACACGGGAGACTAGGATACGGAGAGAGTAAGAGAATGGATGAAGTTCTGGGAAGAGGAAAATGCAATCCATGGAGAGGTTACACACAAAAAGGAGAAGGAGGGGGAGGAGGAGGAGGAGAAGACTGCAGTGTAGATATTGAGTCGATGTTGCTGTTCAAAATACTGAACTGACGTGTCTCGGTACAAAGAGCTGCCGCCAGTAGGAAAGTGAACAGGGCGATGCTGTAAGCAGGCCCAGCACGAACACTTGGCTACTGGAGCGACACGAAGCGAGGGCAGGCGACGGCGCGGCGCGGCGCGCCGGCCTGCCTGGAGAGCTGCCAGGTCGTAAATCTGGTGCCGGGATTCGAGCCCCGGCCCGGCCATGCCCCGAATGTGCTCGACCCGTGCAGCCGCCAGGCGATTGGACGCGCTCCGCGGAGGTCGCGCCATGCAGACCGGAACAACGGCTTGCGCCGTGCACCACCTACAGCCGGGACGCAACGTTGCGGGCTTCGCAGCTGTCTGTTTCTTCGCCCGACGTATAACTTCCTCCTGTTCTGTTCATCCTCCTCCTTAGACATTCCGCATACACTGCTCGATATGTGACCTCTACATCTACGAGGGGCGTTCAACAAGTAATGCAATACCTTCTTTCCCGACAATTTTGGTTGGAAAAATCGTGGAGAATTCCGGCTTCAACCCCTATAGTTTCATTAAATTCCTATCGGTGGCGGCGCTATACGCAGCCTTCAAAATGTCTGCCTTGACGAAGGTGCATTGCCAGCAGAAATCTGTCATTGAGTTTCCTCTGGCAGAAAACCAGAGCATCGCACATATTCATAGAAGCTAACAGAATGTCTACGGAGACTTTAAAGTTAACAAAAGCATGGTGAGTCATTGGGCGAGACGTGTGTCATCATCCTAACAAGGTCGCGCAAACCTGTCCGATCTCCCTCGTGCCGGCCAGCAAAGACGGAACGTGCGGACACTCTCATTTGAGGTGATCGACGGATCACAATCAAAAACCTCGATTCAAAACTGGACGCGTCTGTTGATAGTGGTGACACACTCGTCCACTAGTTGCGGTACTCAAAGGTGTGTGCCTTTTTTTGTCCCGTAAAAGAAAACCATAAAGAACAATGAAGGACCACCTGTGCAGGCTTGCTTGCATGTTATGCGGCTCACTGTAACAATTTTTTGTCGGATGTCGTCACAGGTAACAAAACATTTGTTCATCACTTCGAACCTGAAACAATCCATGGAGTGGTGCTACACCACATCAGCCAGCGAAGTCATGGCGAAGGTCTTCTGGGACTGTGAAGGTCTTATTCTGTTTGATATCCTCCTTCGTGGTCTATGATCAATCGCGGTAGTTTATTGTGCTACCATCAAAAACTAACGAAACGACTTCAGTTTTTCGTTGCCACAAAAAGTAAAGGAGATTCTCCTTCTCCGTGACAATGCAAAGCCTCACACAAGTCTGCGCAGACGAGAGGAGTTCAAAAACACCCACTGGACTGTTCTTCCTCATCCACTCGACAGCCCGGATCTCGCACCTTCCAACTTAACTTGTTTGGCCCAATGAAGCAAGAACTCCGCGTCAAGCATTACATCGATGAGGGAGAGGCTATTGATGCAGTAAGACGTTGGTTCCTACAACCACCAGTAGAGTGATTCAATGCGCACGTACAGGCCACCCGCCGGCCGCTGTGACCGAGCGATTCTAGGCGCTTGACTCCAGAATGGCGCTGCTGCTACAGTCGCAGGTTCGAATCCTGCCTCGGGCATGGATGTGTGTCATGTCCTTAGGTTAGTTAGGTTTAAGTAGTTCTAAGACTAGGGGACTGATGACCTCAGATTTTAAGTCCCATAGTGCGTAGAGCCATTTGAACCATTTGAACAGGCCCTCCCAGTAAGGTGACGTAAGTCGGTTCCATACGCACAGGGTGGTCAGAAACAACCTGGAAAGCTTGTAAGGCTGTTGAAAAGCAAGTTGTGTTGAAAGATAATTGTTAAGGAAAAAATTCGTTGCACTGCGCCGTTTCCGAGCTAATTTCCATTGAAGTTACCCAATGAGGCCGTTACTCGCGCAAATTCAAGTGGCCCGCCACAGACGCACTCGCCCAACGTGTTCCTCATTTGGTTTCCTAAAATCGAACGAGACAGTGATACAAAAACTGCACAAGGGGGAGGGAGGGGGGGGGGGGCAGTAAGGATCCAACCCGAGCCAAAGGCTGAGCAGTCTCGCACGCTTTCATCTTAGGCTGTGAGAAGAACTGACACTAATTCTATCTCGCGGGACGCTTGTATTTGCGCGCGCAGCGGCTGGGTTGGCTAACTCAGAAAATTCAACTCCGTTAGGTTGGAAAACACGAAGAACATTTTTGTCTAGAAAACACGATGAACATTTTTGTCTACAATTTATGCAAGTTGCAGTTGTTATGTTCCGTGTTCTTTACATTGTTTCTACTTTACTATCACCTTTTTAAACTGCTTTGTGGCAAAATAAACGCAACCTTGCCAAATTTCAATTTGTTGATTTAATTTTGCACACCACTGTATTTAGCGCCCTCTGCATCCCAATTTTCCTTATCACTTGAAAATTTGGGGATTGGTGGTAAGTTCCTATGGGATCAAACTGCTGAGGTCATCGGTCCCTAAGCTTACACACTGCTTAACCTAACTTAACTAACTTACGCTAAGGACAACACACACACACCCATGCCCGAGGGAGGACTCGAACCTCCGACGTGGAGACCCGCGCGAACCCTTATCACTTGAGCTTGGACCTCTGAAGAGTTTGCCTTTGTCTCTGGCATAGTGAATACTTATGTTATGCAAATATTTTAGACTTTGGACTCCTGTTATAGTTTTAAGTAGACAAGAGCCTTTACCAGTGGGCGCATACGTTTGTGCATTTATTCTGATGCACGCTGAGTGTAATCAAGCTGCTGTCTTAATCCGTGGCATGTGATGTTTCTGGGCTTTATATCAATTTTATATGTGACAAAACCGCTCGACTTCAGATAATGTAATTTACGACCATGTGATATAAAAAGTGAATACGCTTACCACACGAATATTTTTCTATGACTAATATTTTGGTTATGTGTGTATAAATAGTTTGTGATTGTTTATATGCAATTTTAGGGTTCACTCCTTCTGAAGAAGGTATGTTTATAAATATCGTAACGAAGGTCAAGGGCTAAATAAACGTTTGGTTTGCAACTGGTTGGCTGATTTTTTCAACCACTTCAAATTTATACAGTTGCTGAATCGCAGCCACAGTTAAGATTTTGAAATATATGTCTGCCCAGGTATCAAAGGCTGTCACCAAGTATATGGACATTAGTTTTAAAAATTTAAAAACATGTAGGGCCACTGATTTTAATAAGCAATAAAAAAGTTTAACCTAATGCCACACTATGTTAAAGCTGTCATTAACGTTAAGCAATGGTGAAAAACGGCTTCAGTTAAGAAGAAATGAGTGCAACATGCTTTACCTGACAGAACAGTGGAGCTGTATAAAAAGAAAGATATATTGTATGTAGAAGCTCACGATTTATATCTTGTTTTAACTAAGGCTTTTAAAGAAAATTTTAATTTTCAAGTTGATGTTATCTGGAACGGTATCAGCGATTGGTTGTATAGTCGTAAATGTGAAATTGAAACCAGACACGAACAGAAAAGACGAAACTTAGGAACAGAATACCGATAAATAATGATGAAGTTACAGTAAATAACAAAACATGGCATCAATTTTTTGAAAAGGTATTAAATAAAACTCAAATCAACTTTTCGGAGGAAAAAAGCTTAATTTTACAGAAAGGGTTAAAGTACAATGTAGCCCATAGGCTTAGCGTCTCTATAGTAATAGACAACTTTGTGGTCTAGAGAGTGCTAAAGTGGATAAGGCCCAATAAGTTAGGATAGCTCATGAATGTAACAACATCATAGAACAATAAATGGTAGCTATGAGTAGCATTTGCACTAAAGAAAAGAAAGTGATCAAGGATACTAATCGTAAATTGAAAAATAATGAAGCTTTAATAACTAAAGCCGATAAAGGCAGTACAACTGTACAAAACATAAATTGGATAAAAATGAGTACGTAGACAAAACGTTACAATTTTTTCGGTAAATGGTATCACCGAAATTAGTACAGATCCCATCCTTAACCTGCTAAAAGAAACTCAGAACTTGTCTTGCGACATTCACCCCGAGCAGATGCAACGAACGAAAACGACTAAAATGAGATTACAAAAAGAAAAAAAAAGGTGGTCAGTGCTACAGAATGTCAATCCTAAGGTCCGGGGTTCGATTCCCGACTGGGTCGGAGATTTTCTCCGGTCAGGGACTGGGTGTTATGTTGTCCTAATCATCATCATTTCATCCCCATCGACGCGCAAGTCGCCGAAGTGGCGTCAAATTGAAAGACTTGCACCCGGCGAACGGTCTACCCAACGGGAGGCCCTAATCACATTACAATTTTAACATAATCAACAAACACTGTCGAATGCGTAAGAAGTTTACCTGGAAAGTTGGATTGTACAAAAATGTAGTGTCGCGGAGGATGTTTACATGAGAAGAAATGGCAGTCTTTATTTGATTGCCATGGTATCAACGAAAGATACCAAAACCTCTCGATCTCCTGTAGCATCCGACAGTCAATCCGCGCCTTTACTAAAACTATGTCGACCTTCCCGACTTACATCAAAATAGTTTGAGAACGACAAACAGACTTGATGGAGATTATATTCACTTCAGATGGTCTGACATCAGTGCTGCACTGGTTCTCCAGCTAGCTGGACTTGAGCCCCTTTAAACCTGCTCGTACCGGTGTCCTAAGCTGAAGGCCTAAAAAAGAAGATTGCTTCTAAAGTTCACAGCATCTGGCAGAGCCCTTGCCACGATGCCGCCGTCGTCGTCATGAAGCCTGAAGATAATGCCACACTCCCCTACATATGTGTCCCATTTAACTGCTCATGAGGGAAGAAAAGTAATGCCCCCGAAGTTTTTACTTGATATCTCTTAAAACTCTTTAATTACAAAATACTTTACTATTATTCTACACCTTTCTCCTTCATGTCTTCATATTTTTTCCTGGACTTACTCACCCTGACGACGAATACATTATCCCAACCAGAGACCAGTTTGTCGATACCGTCGCTGTAGATTGTTTCACTTCGTTGACGGTATCACAGCGCCACCTCTGCTTGCACTGCTTCGTCATTATCAAAGTGATGTCCTCGAAGGTGTTCTTAAAATTTTTGAAACAGATGAAAGTCGGGACTGTATAGAGGATGATCGATGGCAGTGAACCCAAGGTGTCGGATTGTTGCAGATGTCACAGGGCTCGTATTGAAGAAGAGGGTGCTCCACGTGTGGACGAACTCTTCGAATCCCTTCTTTCGATTATAGCACGCTGTTTCTCATGCACCGACATCGTTGCTGGGAATTCGACCGAGTAATATGCGTGTAACACTTCAACCGACACTGAGAACACAACGAAAAAATAGGAGTCATTAGTTTTCAGATCTTGTATTTGTGCAGTTTCCTTCGCACAGCAGTCATTTTCGCTGAAGTTACTGATTTTTAGGATTATAGTTGCTTTTTACTCACGGTTGATACAGCAAACGAAGTATTCTGTTTGCCTCCATCTGATTTTGTAAGTCCAGATACGGATGTCTCAGGATGCCAGTTCATGTGTCACAGGTCCGCCACGTATTCAAGAACCGTTAATTTTCCCTCACTGGTAGTCAGTAGGCACGGATGTGGCAGTAAATTAACACAACACTACAACTGGTGTGACGCTGACACCTGAGAGCACTAGCTAATATGTTGCAGGACAAGGGAAAACTAAAGGCACCGTGAATGCGCCACAGCTATTTTGTGCGTAAAACAGTCTAGGTCGCTTAATAAAACTCCATTAGTCACTACGCCGTTTCGGCTACTACTGTCATCAGATATCAAAAAGCTTATATCTTGTCCAAAGACCTTTTAAACATAATTAGACTCCGCGAAGGCGCTCAGCCGCGGGATATTTTGAACCTTCCGCTGGACTCTATTTTGGTGGTAAAAGCCTGTTAAGCAGAAGTTTATTGTGGCTTTTAAGGACACAGATCGAACATTGTTTAGTTATCGGGGGATATATACCGCATTTGTTAGTCGTAATTATACTGTCTACGCATTCCAGTTCACGTGAAAAGCATGTGAGGACTTGCGCAGCGTTTAATTCCACAAATAAATTGGATAAAGTGACCAGTATTGCCAGTAATAGATTCGTGGAAGTTTTAGATGTTTTATGTTAACAGCACTTGCCTGATAAATGGGCCTATAATGTGATGATATAATAAACGACTCTTTAATTGCATATTTCCTGTTTCAAAGCCGCAGCTTTTAGAAAAATGGTTAGATGTTATCATGAACCAAGATTTCCGATCAACAGAAAACGATTTTCCATGATCGAAACATTTCAAAGGAAGTTGTTTCCTTGCGAACTACGTAAATTGCAGTAGCCTGAAAGATGTGCTTTCCCATCTATCTTTCGTTTTCCGAATCGTATACAGCAGAATGTAAATTATTTTGTAAGCCATACGGCGTATCCAATTTTTATTTTAACTATAGAATTTTAAAGACCCTGAATAGCAACAAAACGGAGATTTCGCCCGTAAGTTAATCGCAAAGTGGACGCTATTCAATTTGTTCGCTGCTCACTAAAGAACGCTTACAGGATTGTGGGGTCTTGAACTTGCCAAACAAGGTTCAGTTTCAGTGCTAAAAACCTATGGGTAATCAAGCTGAGCTGACGTCCAGATTACGCATAGGTTTTAATACTGACGCTAACCTTGTTTTGCTTGTTCTAAGCTTTTTGGTATCTGATGACGGCAGTAGCCGAAACGGCGTAATGAATAAAGAAATTTTACTGGCCGATCTAGTCAGTTTTATTGACAAAATATTTACAACGGTCACGAACTCACCGTCATCACCACGTCCAGTTTTCGTTTAGATATCACCGCCTGTACCAATTTCAAGTAGAGTGCAGTTGATTTTTCCATCTCTCCTCAGAATGTCCAACATTTCTTTTCCCTTGAGGTGTATATTTGAATATTATTTTAGATATTCGTTCTTCTAATATACTTCGTTCATGCAAGTTCTTTCTGTACTGCTCTACTTTCTGACGTATACCTTTGATACTCTGGTGATTCCTTATTTCACTATTTTTAATCCGATCTATGAGTTTGTAACCAGGTGGCGGTCTTGCGAGTCTCATGTCTGCTATCTCAATACTCCTCCTTTTATTTGCGGTTGAAGTAGCTTATCCATACACTACGATCACATGATAAAATTTTAATACTGTCCCTTTTCTAGTATTTTTAAGGGGGGTGCGGTTTATAGTATCTACCAACTGTTGGAATTTTTTCAATTTGTATATCCTTTACCATTGTATGCGATATATGAAACCTCGCATCCTAGATATTTAAAAGTATGGATTTTTGCTAGTGGTTTATCATTCTTTACTATTTTTGGTCTTAAATGCTCCTTACTGTGGACTGCCGTTACCTCAGTTTTACCTTTAGATGTCGTTATACTATAATCAAAAAATGGTTCAAATGGCTCTGAGCACTATGGGACTTAACATCTATGGTCATCAGTCCCATAGAAATTAGAACTACTTAAACCTAACTAACCTAAGGACATCACACAACACCCAGCCATCACGAGGCAGAGAAAATCCCTGACCCCGCCGGGAATCGAACCCGGGAACCCGGGCGTTGGAAGCGAGAACGCTACCGCACGACCACGAAATGCGTGCTATACTATAATCATTTGCTACCTTGTGCTCTCTGTAATTTCTGAGTCCGCTAAGATAATTTGATCACCTGCAAAGAGAATTGTATTTATAATTTAGCTAATAATGGTGTAGTATTTTATTCTGTCTTGTCTTTATGATGTCATCTATTTATATATTAAACAATGTGGGTGACAAAGGACACAATTGTCTCACTCCTTGAGAGATATTTCTGGCAAATGAAATGCTGGGGAATCATTGTTCATAAAACTATTGAATTTTTACGTACTTATTGGAAATACAGCAACATATCAGAGGACTGGCAAATAGCTGACGTTATCCCATTATTTAAGAAAAGGGGATCGAAGAAAATGTGGCAGTTATCGAGGTATTAGTTTTCTGAACTCTGGATACAAGATACAATATGCGAAACGTTTCTTAAGAACAGAATGGGTTTCGGATGAGAAGTTTTTGCTTAGACAGAATTTATCAAGTCAGCCAAGTTATTGAAAAACACATAGCCTTTCTTGAGAATTCTTTTGACAAAGTTAACAGAGTTAAATTATGAGAAATCTCGGTAAAGAATGGTATACCCGGGCAACTAGTTAGTGTAATTCAAAGTATGTATATACACAACAAAATCAAAATAATCGCAGACTCATCCAGAAAATTTAGTTGCTTTATTTAGAATGCGTTACAGTTAGGCAATACATCTGAAGTGTTGGCAGAAGAGCCAACACCGTGTTGCTAGAGGAGGCCGAAATGCACGCTTTTAAGCTCACGCAGGCTGGCGCGAGGTCTGGAACAGTTAAGGGAATTAATAGTAGCAAATAAAGTACGAAGATCTTGGAATACTTAACTTTAATCCATAATTGGAGAACATCGCTCTTTTTTAGACATTATTACACTGAATATAAACTGGTAATGGCGCCTTGCTAGGTCGTGGCAAATGACGTAGCTGAAGGCTATGCTAACTATCGTCTCGGCAAATGAGAGCGTATTTGCCAGTGTAGCATCGCAAACATAGTCGGCTGTACAACTGGGCGAGTGCTATGAAGTCTCTTTAGACCTGCCGTGTGGTGGCGCTCGGTCTGCAATCACTGACAGTGGCGATACGCGGGTCCGACGTATACTAATGGACCGCGGCCGATTTAAAGGCTACCACCTAGCAAGTGTGGTGTCTGGCGGTGACACCACAACATCAAACTGTGAAAACAAGTTTATAATTGCACAGTTTGTGTTCGCTGAGCTGTAAGAGACGCGCGCTGAACTAAATAAGCGACGATGGTGCACAGAGGTGGGAATAGTGCTCGCTGACGCCAGCAGTCGTCCTTACGACACGACCGAATGTTCCACACGTGTCAGCCAGGGTCACGCGGGGACCTTTGGCGCTTTATCGCCGCACTTAATATTCGCCGCCAGATTGTTCGGGATTACAATGGCTATTAAAAAGTCCCTAACTTCCTCGCCACGCGCGCTATTTCTGCAGTCCGGTTGTCATTATTCCAGCACGAAAGGTCACTCTCTGGTTTCACGAATGTGTGCTGCTCGTTCTACACGCGTCTATCGTTCTTGCTCGATTTCTACCTGTACACACCTTGTCGTTAAGTCTTGAGAATTAACCGATGTAACTAGTAAAAATGTCGTTTCGGATCGCGTGGAAACTCGTATGCTTTCTGAATTCAGATGACTTCTTTCTACTTTCTCAGCCTGCTTCTGCGTCCTTGTCTCATCGTTCACGACACATATTGCTCAACACACTTACCTCACACCTGGAAGAAGCGCGGTTAAAAAATCAGCCATCCGCCTCTTATCTATGTCAGTGGTTTCCAACCTTTCAGACACAACTTAGCCCTGAGCGCAATCAGGTATTATGTAGAACATCTCCAAACTTTTATCCACCATGATCTACACCAGCGACTAAACATTAGAATGAAAAAAGAATTTTCTTCGAACACTTGTATTTTTAAAATTACGAAAGAGAAATGATATTTCTTTTTTAATAGGTAGTTTATTAAACCACGAGCTAACGAATCAGTGAAACAACTGGCGCCACCTGTTTCAAACAACCTTTCGTTATAAAATGACGAAGCGCTTCTCAGTGCATTGTAAGTGCTACCTGGGAAAAGAAAGCTAACCATCCACATTGAGGGTAGACACTTGCTACGAAACATGCTTTCTCTACATCACATTTGATTCACCCATATCCTGCGCCATTTAAAATCAACCAAATCGAAATGCATGCCCTACACTTATTGTTTGTAAATCACGTGATTGCTGGACTCCTTACTTCTAAAGTGGTAGAAATTGGAAGACTTCAAGCTGTCAATGTTTTGTGGCTGAACACTGCAACTAATAATAATAATTATACTAAGATTAATAAGAATAATAACAATAATACTGTGTAGACCCTACACCAGGGTAGTAGTCATTACAAGATCTTAAATAGTTCGTTATCTTTTCTGAAATGAATAGTACTGCAATTTCTGGTCCATTGCAGGAACTTCCTAGAATTTGGATGAGGCATTTTCTTCTCCTTCTCCTTCTCCTTTTTCCTTTTCCTTTTCCTTTTCCTTTTCCTTCTCCTTCTCCTGACACATTACCTTCTCCTTGTCTTAGTCCTTGTCCTTCTCCTCCAATGGGATGGGGTGGAAGTTCTACAGGGGTAACTTTAACGGTCGTTGGATAGTTGTTGTGGCTCCATTTTCCACATTTAATATCTACCCCAGTTTCCGCATCATTTACGGAGAAATGTCTTTGTGGATGTAGAATCATTTTTGAGTGGTGCAGTTCAGCATTCCGAAATATCTCGATGGCGCTACGGGTGTTGTGACGATTTTCGCTCTGCTACTCGCATCCGGGGAATTTAGTGTCACTTCTTAAAAACTTGCCGCAGATGCAAAATAGTTTTTCTCTGGTTTGTACTTTAATTTTCGCAACACTGTGTTGGTGTCAGACTTAGATGACTTTCGTGTGGGCAGCTTAATGTTTTCAAGCATTTTGCACTTGTGTGACTTGTACTGCAACTGTAGGAAATGCAGCTGAAATGTCTTTTTGAAGTCAGCTTTAGCCTGGACCTTCATACATCGGTAGTTCAAAGCCGCTTATAAGCAAGTGGCACTTTGATCGTTTGCGGCTGATGAAAATCAGCTTCTCATTCGCTTTGCTTTTACGCAATGACTGTCGAGGAACACCGTAAGATAGTTCGGTTTTAGTGAAAATTATTTGACAATTCCCCTGTATTAACTTTGGTATTGTCCGAAATGCATTTTTTTTTGTAATTTTTCGGGTGTTTTGAACAGATGTGCTGGCACCCCTTGACAATTCGGAGTATCGCTGGCTGCTCAGCATTCCCACTCTATGTAAGAACCATTCACAGAAACGAAATCAGTTTCGTTCCTGAATGGGTAAGTTAATGCCCGGCTATTAACAACACAAATACACTTACGTAAGGATGCGTAATGTCGCAACCTGAACGATTGTCATATGCTTCATGAAGTAAGAGGCATCTGGGGTCGCTGCAGATATTCAAGTATCACTTTTTGATATTGTGCTGTACTGATACATGCCGCAGGCACCGCGATGTAATACCACATACCCTGAAAAAGAAACATCCATTTGTCTGTCGTACTACACATGAGATAACTTGTGCCTGCTATCGTTATAAGTCTCTGAACCATTTGATACAGAGTTGTACAGATGCACAGCACAACCATCGAGAAAACTACAGTAAGCGTCTTGAAAAGTCTTTGTGGAACTAACGTCTAGACCTATTAATTCATCTGAGATCGTGATTTTGAAACAGTTCGTTTTGATATGATGGTGTGTTGATGCTTGCAACAGATCCAAGGCGAGAAGGTTGTTATGAGAGTTACGAGCCCGTCCTCCACTCAAAAAACGCACTTTTAGTATAAGCGTTCATATTTTTACGTGTCTCACTGCAAATTTTCGCATCTAACTCTTGGAGAATGAAATGATTTGAAAATGGCAAGCAGTTCAAGAAACTGCAAGACAAGTTTAACACAGGACACTTTGCGGTTGCTTGAGTGAGGACTTGCTCACTTGGATGGGCGTGTGATCTGTTATACACATTTCGCGCAATTTCTTGGACGTTTTGCTCAATCGATGTGCTAAGCATTGATGTGAATAAATTATTAGTTACTGCTGTTACAGTATTAAAACATTTTATATATTTTTTTACAATCAAATGATGTCTTATTATAACATTAAAATATTTCATTTATTCACTGTTATTATTATTGACATCGTAGGCCTATTTTCAAAGTTAAAACTGGGATGATAAACAATTGTACCTTGCAAGTTGGGTGGGGGTGGGGTGGGGGTGGGGTGGATGGAGAAGGAGAGAGAGACAGAGAGAGAGAGAGAGAGAGAGAGAGAGAAGAGAGAAGAGAGATAGTAACAAATTGTGACACCTGCTCCGCAGGAATCTAACCCTGGATCAGCTAATGCGTATCACAACTACGTTGGTCACGCTTAAAAGGGTTTTTGAAACGGATCTATAACCTGGTCTTCTGTCGCACTACATGTAGCCCTAAAACGCATCTTACGTCGTTGAATCTCTTCAAACATTATCTTCTGGCATGATTGGGTATTTACACATTGCACAGCCACACAAACCATCACGTCAGACTGTCTGAAATTTGTCGGTGAAAAGAATTAATGACTAGACGAGTGTTATAAAATCTAAGACAAGAGAAACGACGCACCACCTCTTTGGCCTAGTACAGCACTGAGTGGAGCAGAATTGTCTCCAGTGAAGAGGCCTGCTGTGAACTGAGCTCCAGTGACCACCAGAGACTTGTCGGAATACGCCCCCAACAGCGCTGGGATATCAGTCTCACTGTCGCCCGCCATACGACCCTACAACGATTAGAGTGATGGTCTGGGATGCCATTTCATTTCATAGCGGTAATGCCATCCGCGGCATCCTTTCAGCACAACGGTAAGTCGTCGATAATCTACGCCATGTTCTGTTGTCCTTCACGGCAAGCTGTCCTGCGTTTAACTTCAGCACGATGATGCCCACACGCACATGGAGAGAGGTCCTACTGCTTGTCTTGGTGCTTCCAAACCCTTGGCGAGCAAGGTGACCGGATCTCTCGCCAGTTTAGAATGGAGAATCATGAGCTCACGAACGCTCCCGGGAGTTTGGCGGTCAAACGCGGCAGTTCGACAGAACTTGGAACGATATCCCTCAAAAAACTCTGTCCATCAGTGCCAAGCCAAATAACTGTTTGCATAAGGGCCAGAGGTGGACCAACACTTTGCGGAATTGCTCAATTGTGAAGCTATTTTCTTTAATAAATTACCCAATTTTTCTGAAATTGTAATCATTTGTTTACCTGTACATGTACATTACATCAACCAATTTCCGTCTGAAACCGAAAATTCCCTAGGAGTGCTTTTTTTTTCTTTTTTCTTAGAGTGTATACAAATGTTGTCGGTGTTACAAGTTGCTGACTCGTCATTGTTTCTGTTGGATAGCACCGTTGTCAAAACTTACATTCACCTATTTCACAGTTGGCGCTTTTGCGTGTCGCTGTGTGTTCCCCCTCACTTCCCACCATGCCACATCTGATGCCCTCATGAGCAAGAATTTGAGCAGATGTGAATGTTCACGTTCGAAATCAGCGAATTGTTAAGCCTTGGTCTAATACCTATTACTGATGATTATGAAGTACAAAAATCACTTCGAACACATTCATGATCAGCAGGAATCCTCGAAGTTGTCAGTAACAGATACTCTGCATGCAGAGTATTTGAAAATACACTCCTGGAAATTGAAATAAGAACACCGTGAATTCATTGTCCCAGGAAGGGGAAACTTTATTGACACATTCCTGGGGTCAGATACATCACATGATCACACTGATAGAACCACAGGCACATAGACACAGGCAACAGAGCATGCACAATGTCGGCACTAGTACAGTGTATATCCACCTTTCGCAGCAATGCAGGCTGCTATTCTCCCATGGAGACGATCGTAGAGATGCTGGATGTAGTCCTGTGGAACGGCTTGCCATGCCATTTCCACCTGGCGCCTCAGTTGGACCAGCGTTCGTGCTGGACGTGCAGACCGCGTGAACGACGCTTCATCCAGTCCCAAACATGCTCAATGGGGGACAGATCCGGAGATCTTGCTGGCCAGGGTAGTTGACTTACACCTTCTAGAGCACGTTGGGTGGCACGGGATACATGCGGACGTGCATTGTCCTGTTGGAACAGCAAGTTCCCTTGCCGGTCTAGGAATGGTAGAACGATGGGTTCGATGACGGTTTGGATGTACCGTGCACTATTCAGTGTCCCCTCGACGATCACCAGTGGTGTACGGCCAGTGTAGGAGATCGCTCCCCACACCATGATGCCGGGTGTTGGCCCTGTGTGCCTCGGTCGTATGCAGTCCTGATTGTGGCGCTCACCTGCACGGCGCCAAACACGCATACGACCATCATTGGCACCAAGGCAGAAGCGACTCTCATCGCTGAAGACGACACGTCTCCATTCGTCCCTCCATTCACGCCTGTCGCGACACCACTGGAGGCGGGCTGCACGATGTTGGGGCGTGAGCGGAAGACGGCCTAACGGTGTGCGGGACCGTAGCCCAGCTTCATGGAGACGGTTGCGAATGGTCCTCGCCGATACCCCAGGAGCAACAGTGTCCCTAATTTGCTGGGAAGTGGCGGTGCGGTCCCCTACGGCACTGCGTAGGATCCTACGGTCTTGGCGTGCATCCGTGCGTCGCTGCGGTCCGGTCCCAGGTCGACGGGCACGTGCACCTTCCGCCGACCACTGGCGACAACATCGATGTACTGTGGAGACCTCACGCCCCACGTGTTGAGCAATTCGGCGGTACGTCCACCCGGCCTCCCGCATGCCCACTATACGCCCTCGCTCAAAGTCCGTCAACTACACATACGGTTCACGTCCACGCTGTCGCGGCATGCTACCAGTGTTAAAGACTGCGATGGAGCTCCGTATGCCACGGCAAACTGGCTGACACTGACGGCGGCGGTGCACAAATGCTGCGCAGCTAGCGCCATTCGACGGCCAACACCGCGGTTCCTGGTGTGTCCGCTGTGCCGTGCGTGTGATCATTGCTTGTACAGCCCTCTCGCAGTGTCCGGAGCAAGTATGGTGGGTCTGACACACCGGTGTCAATGTGTTCTTTTTTCCATTTCCAGGAGTGTAGTTTTCCAGATGGCAGTTTATTTGGAAAACTATTCTGCTGAAGACAGAAAGTATCAAATCAGCTACCGATTTCAGTAAGAATACTTTGGTACATGGGAAGCTTGCAGGAAAACATGGTAATTTCAGAAATTATTGTGAGATCAAACTAACAGAAGAAAAAAATTTGGAACAATGGCTAGTTATTATCCAATACACAAGGTTACATTTTTCCCATAATATACCAAGTGGGGAGAAATTCCACTAAGCATCTGAATTTATAGAAAGAACCCAGTATAATAATCTTAACACACTGACTGCTGTGTGGCTGCTGGCAGCCACAGCAGAGCCTCAAGCCTAGTGTCATTTGGCCACCAGTGGCAGCTCAGACCAGCATGCCTGACGTCATATGACTGCTGTTGGCCACGGCAGAGGCCCATGCCTAATGCTGTGTGGCTGGCAGTGACCACAGCAGACCAGCAGGCCTGACGCTGTGTGGTCAAAGGAGTATCTCGTGAATAGCGCCGTGTACCTGGCCTAGCACAAGCCCCAATCTCATGATAAACGCCTGTATGTTCACCATAGAAAATGCCATCGGAGTGATACAGCAGACGAAGCCATCGAAATAATACAGGCAACACCCTCCTGATGCATCTGACCCCAGCACTCCTGGAGCTTTGTCCAGTTGTCTACTTGGGCATGCTGTTCAGGCTCTGCTGTGCTGTCACCGGATTGGTCACATAGCTAGTCCTCCAAAGTATAGGATACATCGGGAGTCCAATGAGGAATAGCCAACATTCAGGGATATGACAGGAACGATTATTTCAAGAAAAAACTTCATTCGCTCTATTCCGAATGATTTCTGAGTCAGAAAGCGTTTAAAATACTTTGTTATTAATTTTCTGTATGACTCAATACATTATCACGCTACACATGTACACATGTGCAACAGTTCGCAAACATTATAACACGCGTTTTATAAAATATCAATCGAAGAAACTTATTTGTAACACGTTCTACATCAACACCTACATCACATTCCGCAAGCCACATAATAGTGTGTAGCGAAGAGTACTTTTGGTACCACTAACTGATCCACCATTCCCTGTTGCACTCATCAATGGTGCGTGGGAAGAATGATTATCGGTAAGTCTCTGTATTAACACTAACTTCACGACCTTTTTGTCATGGTCAGTTCACCCGATGTATGTAGGAGGAAGCAATACGTTGTTCGACTTTTCCTGGAAAGTACTCTCTCGACATTTCAGTTGTAAAGCTCTCCTCTCTTGTAGCGTCTGGTTGCGGTACAGCAGTCTTTTGGGGATTCCGGTAACGCACCGCCCTTGGTTGGATCTTCTCTGCCTCTTTTATCACTGCTATCTGGTAAGGATCCCAATCTGATGAACAGTACTCAAGAATAGGCTGAAGAAGTGCCTTGTAAGCCATTTCCTTCTTGGATGAGTCACATTTGCTTAAGATTCTTCGAAAGACTTTCAGCCTGGCATTTGCTTTTTCTACTATTTGTTTCATGTGCTCATTTCACCTAAGGTCGCTCTGCAGAGTTACTCATAGATATTTTACTGTAGATAATGTTTCCAGCAATTGATCATCAGTAGTTTAGTTGTACAGTAGTGGATTTCTTTTCCTTTGTATGAGCAATATGTTACATTTTCTTACGTTCAGGGTCAACTGCCAGAGACTGCACAATTCATCAATCCTCTAGAGGCCGTTCTGCAAATCGATACTGTCCTCTGGCGTTGCTGCTTTCTTATAGACAATTGTATCATCCGCGAGCAGCCTTAATGAGCCTCCGACGCTTACTGCGAGTTTGTTAATATACGCTGTACACAATAACGGTCCTGTCACACTTTCTTGGGGTACTCTGGAAATTATATTTATCAATTTACTAACATGAAGTTAGTAAATGCGTGCGCGATATTTATATCTGTCGATTTTTTTCAGTTAAGAGCGACATGTTGAGTTCTACCTGGAAGGAGATCTAGAATCCTGTCGCAAATGTGGTCTGAAGCTCGTAAGATCGTATTTTTTCACTAATCGGCAGTGCGGGACGGCGTCAAACGCCTCCCTAAAGTTAAGTAACACAGCATCAGCATGACCGCTGTTCTCTACAGCGCTGTGGATCTCATATGAGAACTGAGCGAGATGAGTTTCGCAAGACCTATGTTTGCAGAAACAATGTTATAGATGAAATTATCATTCTCCGTAAAGTCATAACTCTTGAACATAAAATATGTTCCATAATTCTAGAGCAGATTTACGCCAGCGATGTAGGTCTATAATTAAGTGCATCCTTCTTGCTAACGGAAATGAGTTGTGCCTTTCTCGAGTCGCTTGGTACCCTTCGTTGCTAAAGCGATCTACGATAAACTGCTGCTAGGAGGCAAGCAAGTTCTCTCGCGTAATCTTTGTAGAATCTTACAGGTATCACATCTGTCCTAATGCTTTTATACTGCTGAGCGATTGTAGTTGCTTTTCTGTTCCACGATCGGTTATCTGTCATTTCGACGTTCGTACGATGATTGAAATGAAGGGACCGAGTTGCGACTTTCCGTGGTGAATTGTGGAAGACCGAATCCAATATTTCGGCCTTATCTCTGTATCTTTAGTTTCGGTGCCATTGTGGTTACTGAGTGAATGAAAAGAGAATTTCTGACTGCTTATTGATTTCACCTGAGACCAAAACCTCTGAAGGTTTTTATTCAGATCGGTTGACAAAATTTTACTTTCAAAGTCATTGAAAGCTTCTCTCATTGCTCTCTTTCGCTCGTTTTCGCTTCTTTCAGCTTTTATTTGTTAGTTAGGTTTTGTCTTCTCTTGAATTTGAGATGAAGCTGTTTTTGTTTACAGAGCAGTTTTCTAACACAGCTATTAAACAACGGTGGGTTTTTCCCAGCCATTAAGACCTTGCTCGGAACATACTTGTCTAAGGCATATTGAACGATGCTTTTGAAATTTTCCCGTTTGTGATCCACATCTCGAGTCTCAGCATTGAATACTCTGTATGATGCTGATTACTCACTCTGCAGTTTGTGTCCTATCACTCTTGCTAAATAAAAATATTTTCCTTCCTCTCTTAAGACTCCTTGTGAAACCCGTGGTCATAGTTACTACCATAGCCTTATGATCACTGATACGTTCCCCTAAGTTAATTGATTCAATAAGATCAGGTCTGTTTGTTGCTAGTAGCCCTAAGACATTAGCTACACGATTTGTTTCTCTAATTATCTGGTAAAGTGATTTTCGGACAAGACAATTACAATAATCTCAAACAAATCCCTGTCTCTGGCACCAGTTTTGACAGCATAACTCTGAAGTCATCCACTGTTACAACGGCATGAGTGGAAAAATTACTAACGATGTTACGAAAGTTCTCTTTGAAGTGCTGTATCGCTACACCTCCGGACCCTGGCGATCTATAAAGGCATCCCATTCTTGAACGACCTTTGAGCTTATCTTGTCCCAGATTAATTCACATTTAGAATCTGTGGTATCCTCGCTACATGTTATTCAATTCTTTACTGCAACAAATACACCGCCACCACTTTCGACTAACGTATCCTTACCAAAAATATTGCTATCTGAACTTGAGATTTCGTAGCTGTTCACTTTGGTTTCAACCAACTTTCTGTTCCTAATATACCTTTAGTAAGCCGTACTAATTCTGGGACCTTTCCTTGAATGCTCCTGCAGTCCTAATTTAGTATTAGCCTTTTCTATATCCTGTCTATGAGTGATGTAACTTCGATTTTGCTAGACAGTTAAGGCAAAAAAAAAAAAAAAAAAAGAACTCCATGTGCACACCACACGTACTCTGCTGCCCAAGTAGCTGCCTCCTGTTTATATTGCGAGCCTGACCTGTTGAGGTGAACACTACAACTCTCCACCCGATATAATCGACAAATTCGCGTCCGATATCGTCGGATAGTCGTTTGAGCGTCTGGTTTAGACCTTCCACTCTGCTCCCAACCAGCCAACACCCCTCACGCAATGCTACACTGAAGCGCCAAAGAAACTGGTATAGGTACGCGTATTCAAATGCAGAGATTTGTAACCAGGCGGAATACGGTGCTGCGGTCGGCAACGCCTGTATAAGACAACAAGTGTCTGCTGCTACAATGCCACGTTATCAAGATTTAAGTCAGTTTGAACGTAGTGTTCAGTCGCCGCAAGAGCAATGGGATACAGCATCTCCGAGGTAGTCATAAAGTGGGGAATTTGCAGTACACCCATTTCAAGATTGTACCATGAATATCAGGAATCCGCCAATACATCAGATCTCCGAAATCGCTGCGGCCGGATAAAGATCCTGCAAGAACGGGACAAGTGACGATTGAAGAGAATCTTGCAACTTGACAGAAATGCAAACATTCTGCAAATAGCTGCAGATTTCAGTCCCGGGTCATCAACAAATGTCAGTGTGCGAACTAATCAATGAAACGTAATGGATATGGGCGCTCGGAGCCAAAGGCCCACTCTTGTAGCCTTGATGACTGCATGATAGAAAGCTCTATGCCTCGACTGGGCCCGTCGACCCCGACATCGGACGAGTCTCTTTCAAATTGTATCCATCGGATGAACGTGTATGGGACAACCTCATGGCCCATGGACCCTGCATGTCAGCAGGAGACTGTTGAAGCTAGTGGAGGCACACCACAAATGCAGAATTGCCATATAATGGCTCCAGGAACGCTTTTGTGAGTTCAAACAGTTCCGCTGGTCGCCATACTCCCCAGACGTCTACATCATTGATCATATCTGGGATGCCTTATAACGTGCTGTTTAGGAGAGATCTCCAGCCCCTCGTACTCTTACGGATTTATGGACAGCCCTGCAGGATTCATGGTATTAGTTCCCTCTACCACTATTTCAAACATTAGTCGAGTCCATGCCACGTCGTGTTGCAGCACTTCTGTGTTCTCTAGGGGGCCCTATGCGATATTACACAGGTGTACTAGTTTCTTTGGCTCTTCACTGTGGTTTTCTCCTTAAAATCAGCCATCCGCCTCTGAACACTATCACTAACGTCACATTATAGCTGTTCTACGGTTCAAAATACGAGGGCAGTTCAATAAGTAATGCAACACATTTTTTTTCTCGGCCAATTTTGGTTGAAAAAACCGGAAATTTCCTGTGGAATATTTTCAAACATTCCCGCATCGTCTCGTATAGATTCATTGACTTCCGACAGGTGGCAGGGCTGTACGGAGCTGTTAATATGGCGTCTGTAACGGATGTGCGTTGCAAACAACGGGCAGTGATCGAGTTTCTTTTGGCGGAAAACCAGGGCATCTCAGATATTCATAGGCGCTTGCAGAATGTCCACGGTGATCTGGCAGTGGACAAAAGCACGGTGAGTCGTTGGGCAAAGCGTGTGTCATCATCGCCGCAAGGTCAAGCAAGACTGTCTAATCTCCCGCGTGCGGGCCGGCCGTGCTCAGCTGTGACTCCTGCAATGGCGGAGCGTGCGAACACACTCGTTCGAGATGATCGACGGATCACCATCAAACAACTCAGTGCTCAACTTGACATCTCTGTTGGTAGTGCTGTCACAATTGTTCACCAGTTGGGATATTCAAAGGTTTGTTCCCGCTGGGTCCCTCGTTGTCTAACCGAACACCATAAAGAGCAAAGGAGAACCATCTGTGCGGAATTGCTTGCTCGTCATGTGGCTGAGGGTGACAATTTCTTGTCAAAGATTGTTACAGGCGATGAAACATGGGTTCATCACTTCGAACCTGAAACAAAACGGCAATCAATGGAGTGGCGCCACACCCACTCCCCTACCAAGAAAAAGTTTAAAGCCATACCCTCAGCCGGTAAAGTCATGGTTACAGTCTTCTGGGACGCTGAAGGGGTTATTCTGTTCGATGTCCTTCCCCATGGTCAAACGATCAACTCTGTATTGTGCTACTCTTCAGAAATTGAAGAAACGACTTCAGCGTGTTCGTAGGCACAAAAATCTGAACGAACTTCTCCTTCTTCATGACTACGCAAGACCTCACACAAGTCTTCGCACCCGAGAGGAGCTCACAAAACTTCAGTGGACTGTTCTTCCTCATGCACCCTACAGCCCCGATCTCGCACCGTCGGATTTCCATATGTTTGGCCCAATGAAGGACGCAATCCGTGGGAGGCACTACGCGGATGATGAAGAAGTTATTGATGCAGTACGACGTTGGCTCCGACATCGACCAGTGGAATGGTACCGTGCTGGCATACAGGCCCTCATTTCAAGGTGGCGTAAGGCCGTAGTATTGAATGGAGATTACGTTGAAAAATAGTGTTGTGTAGCTAAAAGATTGGGGAATAACCTGGTGTATTTGAATGCTGAATAAAACAACCCCTGTTTCAGAAAAAAAATGTGTTGCATTACTTATTGAACTGCCCTCGTAAATGTTGGAATATCCTACCGTCACATTCAGTGCGTTTGCGCGCTTTTGGGAGAACATGTTTTGCTTGTCTGAGTGCCTCTGCATTTTCACAGATGAGGATACCAGCATCGCTGATGCGATTATGCAGTTCATCTCACGTATTTATTTTTAGTTTGTACACTACAGACTTGATCCAACGATATAAACAAAAATCTAATGGTATATGGTCTGGCAATCTTGGTGGCCATTCAGTTCTTCTCCTTTTTTTGCTGGTGTCTTGGTTCCGCAGTTTCACAGGATCGGTATGGTTAAGCGGATTTGGCAAGGGTAATGTAACAGCTGGCCAGATGCGCTTCCTGCTGCCTCCCCGTGCCCGCGGAGACAGAATGAGTGTACCCCAACTGTCTGCATCTAGTGTAATCCATGGAATAGTGTGAATGTTTTCAGATGTCTGCAAGACGGGACGTCGGGACCAGCCCTGTATTGACCTAGTGGGATGTGGAAAACCGCCTAAAAACCACCTCCAGCTGGCTGGCACACCGGCCTCCGTCATTAATCCGCTGGGCGGATTCGATCCAGGACTGGCGCACCTACCCGAATCCAGGAAGCAACGCATTAGCGCTCTCGGCCAACCTGACAGTTTGGTTGCCATTCAGTTCTACTGGGGAGAAATAATAAACGGAGTCGCACAGGGTTCAATTATGGGTCACCCATTTTTATTACGAACGTATTCTGTCTCGGAAACCATCCGGAATAAAAGATCCGACCATGTCTTTTGCTACTAATGAGTGTTCTTGTCTTAGCCCTGAGTACTCGCCGTTCCTTATGGCACAGCCTGTAGACGTTATAAAGTCCATGGCATTCGTAACAGACAAAACCCTTGCACTGTATGTCTTCACACTCTGCCAACGACTGACATCTCACGTGATGTTAAATGATTCGAAAGACATTTTCTAACGGACGGCATTCACACTTTCTGCAGTAAGGTAACTTGCGGAGTATGAATGCAGATGTAGATATAGACACTAATCAATGACTGTCAAAGGATATACAGCCGTATGGAGTGTAGCCGACCCTAAGCTAGCAGTGAGGGGAGGACCAGCAGGAGTGCAACGGCAGCCGCGGTCGTCACCTTGAGGCTTCGTCCTCGACGCGGTGACCGCTGGCGGCGCGCCGTTGCGTCACGCCGTTGGGTAAGCGCGACGCGGCCGGTCGTCGCGACGCTGTTTGCGCCACAGGCGTCTGCCCCGCGGAGGCGTCGCGTGCCGCCCGCCAGGGCGCGACAAGGTCGTCCTCGCCGCGGCTACCAGCCATCTGCTAGAGCCGCCCGTGCACCGGTCACACACTCGGCCTCGTCCAGCGGCAAGTGACTGTCATTCTGCCAGCTACTGAGCGGGGGTAAAGTCGTAATTATTGTGGCTGGTCTGTGGTCGTCAGTCCGAAGACTCGTTTGATGCAGATTAAAACTGTGTGCCGGACCGAGACTAGAACTCGGGACCTTTGCCTTTCGCGGGCTAGTGCTCCACCAACTGAGCTACCCAAGCACGACTCACGCCCCATCCTCGCAGCGTTACTTCTGCCAGTACCTCGTGACTTCCAAACTTTACAGAAGCTTCTGTAAAGTTTGGAAGGGAGGAGACGAAGTACTGGCAGAAGTACCGCTGCGAGGATGGAGCGTGAGTCGTGCTTGGGTAGCTCAGTTGGTGGAGCACTAGCCCGCGAAAGGCAAAGGTCCCGAGTTCGAGTCCTGGTCCGGAACACAGTTTTAATCTGCCAGGAAGTTTCATATCAGCGCACACTCCGTTGCAGAGTGAAAATCCCATTCCCGTTTGATGCAGGTGTCCATGCTAGTCTATCGTGAACAACCCTCTTCATATCTGTGTAACTACCACGAACTGCACTCACCCTCAGAAAGAAAAGGAAAGCAGAAACGGAACAGTCTGAACGACTAGAAATAGGACGTTTATATTCACAGGACATGTACAGGTCAACACCACCTATGGTAAAATGTGCCTGCGGCTCTCGTTGTCGCTATAAACCGAAGGCAGTGGAACAGTGTGACATGAGCAGTCGTGCAGGCTGCCTCGCAAACGAATGCGCTAAACGTGCCGTCGAATCAGTGAGTCTGAAAGAGGGCTCATTATTGGCGTGAGAGAATGTGACGCATCCATCCAGGAAGCAGATGCTCGTGTGGAACGAAGTGTGTCGGCAGTGCAATGGCCGAGTGCAGAATGGTTCATGCAAGACCGTAGAGCACGACAAGATGGTTCAAATGGCTCTGAGCACTATGGGACTTAACATCTGAGATCATCAGTCCCCTAGACTTAGGACTACTTAAACCTGACTACCCTAAGGAGATCACACACATCCATGCCCGAGGCAGGATTCGAACCTGCGACCGTAGCAGCCGCGTGGTTCCCGACTGAAGCGCCCGGAACACCTCGGCCACCGCGGCCGGCCCCGACGAGATGGGTCAGGTCCCACTAACCAGGCCAGAAGCCGAAAAGATCGATATCTCATACAAATGGCATTGCAGGACAGATCTGCTTTCTCCTCGGCTCTGGCGTAACAGTGGAACAGTGTAACACATCGTACACTATCAGGAGTGACAGTCGGTTGCTGTTTATTACGGCATGTGTTACGTGCGCGCCGTCCACTTTTCCGCTTACCTTTGACGAGTGTGCAGAAACATGACAGACGGCAGTGGTATATGGAACGATATCACTGGGGACAGGACTGCCATCAGGTAGTGTTTCCGGACGAATCCAGGTTGTATCTGCTGGCAATTGATGACCGCATTTTGGTGCGGCGCATGCAGGGGCAGCGGCATCACAGTGACCACATACGCAAAAGACGTGCAGCGCCAACTCAAGGCCTTGTGGTGTGAGATGCTTTTGGGTACAACCACAAATCGTAGTTGGTGCTTGTCGAGGGCACTGTGACCAGTGTGACTTACGAGAATGACATCCTGTCTCATATCCTAGTATAATTCCCAAAGCATAGCCTGATTTTCATCGACTAATAAATGAAAACTACACTACTGGCCATTAAAATTGCTGCACCATGAAGATGACGTGCTACAGACGCTGTAATGTACAAATGATTAGCTTTCCAGAGCATTCACACAAGGTTGGCGCCGGTGGCGACACCTACAACATGCTGACACGAGGAAAGTTTCCAACCGATTTCTCATACGCAAACAGCAGTTGACCGGCGTTGCCTGGTGAAACGTGTTGTGATGCCTCGTGTAAGGAGGAGAAATGCGTACCATCATGTTTCCGACTTTGATAAAGGTCGGATCGTAGCCTATCGCGATTGCGGTTGATCGTGTCCGACATTGCTGCTCGCGTTGGTCGAGATCCAATGACTGTTAGTAGAATATGGAATCGGTGGGTTCGGGAGGGTAATACGGAACGACGTGCTGGATCCCAATGACCTCGTATCACTAGCAGTCGAGATGACAGGCCTCTTATCCGCATGGCTGTAACGGATCGTGCAGCCACGTCTCGATCCCTGAATCAACAGATGGGGACGTTTGCAAGACAACAACCATCTGCACGAACAGTTCGACGACGTTTTCAAGAGCATGGACTATCAGCACGGATACCATGGTTGCGGTTACCCTTGACGCTGCATCACAGACAGGAGCGCCTGCGATGGTGTACTCAACGACGAACCTGGGTGCACGAATGGCAAAACGTCATTTTTTCGGATGAATCCAGGTTCTGTTTACAGCATCATGATGATCGTATCCGTGTTTGGCGACATCGCGCATTGGAAGCGTGTACAGGTCATCGCCATACTGGCGTATCACCGGTGTGATGGTATGGGGTGCCATTGGTTACACGTCTCGGTCACCTCTTGTTCACACTGACGGCACTTTGAACAGTGGACGTTACATTTCAGATGTGTTACGACCCGTGGCGCTACCCTTCATTCGATACCTGCGAAACCCTACATTTCAGCAGGATAATGCACGACCGAATGTTGCAGGTCCTGTACGGGCATTTCTGGATACAGAAAATGTTCGACTGCTGCCCTGGCCAGCACATTTTCCAGATCACTCACCAATTGGAAACGTCTGGTCAATGGTGGCCGAGCAACTGTCTCGTCACAATACGCCAGTCACTACTCTTGATGAACTGTGGTATCGTCTTGAAGCTGCATGGGCAGCTGTACCTGTACACTCCCATCCAAGCTCTGTTTGACTCAATGCCCAGGCGTATCAAGGCCGTTATTACGGCCAGAGGTGGTTGTTCTGGATATTGATTTCTCAGGATCTATGCACCCAAATTGCGTGAAAATGTAATCACATGCAGTTCTGGTATAATATATTTGTCCAATGGTGTAGCAATTTTAATGGCCAGTAGTGTACAATGTTGCGTATGTTCGAGAGAAATTAACTGATTTAGTTAACAGGTTTCGACTTGCAAGTCCTACATGAGACTTGAACTGACTTTACAATGAGTAATTAAACAAATTAATTTCTATACAACTTATACAGTATTCTGATTTTCATTTCTTTTTGTTCTACGAAGAAGCGACAGAAGAATGAGTTAACATTACTTCGACTGCATTAGAATTCACTTCATTTACTTTGACTGAGTTTCATATTATAATCACTTTACGACACACTGTCCATTACACTCATCTGCTTCTCCAAGTACAGTGTCATCGGCAAACCGCAAGACTTTTTTTTTATCCCTGAATTTCAGTTCCACTTTAAACCTGTTTCTTGGTTTCTTTCACAGTTTTCTCAATGTACAGATCGAATAACATTGGGGGTAGTCTGCAGGCCTGTCCCACTTCCTTCTCAACAGTCGACCCCTTTCATGTCTTTTGGCTGTTGCAACAGTAGTCTGTCTTTTGTATAAGTTGAAAATAATCTTTTGGTCCTTGTATTTCATCCTTATTAGCTTTGAAATTTCAAAGAGTGCAGTCCAGTCCACACTGTCAAAAGCTTCCTCTAAATTTATAATCCTATAAACTGTTGCGTAGCAGAATAATTTTATTGCACATGTTTGAAAAAATGGTTCTAATGGCTCTAAGCACTATGGGACTTAACATCTGAGGTCATCAGTCCCCTAGACTTAAAACTACTTAAACCTAACTAACCTAAGGACATCACACACAACCATGCCCGAGGCATGATTCGAACCTGCGACCGTAGCAGCAGCGCCGTTCAGGACTGAAGCTCCTAGTATCGCTCGGTCACAGCGGCCGACGCACATGTTTGATTTTTTTTATTTAATTCTATCAGGTGAGCTCAAATAAGAGAAAGTTAGCTTTGGACCGGTGTGTCAGTCGGAATATCAATAAATAGTATCACCAAGGTAACAAGGGCCAGAGAAAGAGGCAGAGCGTGCCACACAATTTCAGAGTGAGGGAGGCAAAAACACAAATGTTATCTGTTACGCAGCAAGACGCTGTGAGGTAACTACACTGCTCAAGCGCCAGTGCAAAATCAGACGCAGGGAGCTGGATACGAGTTCCACCCAGAAAAAGTACTGAATTACCACAGCGAGGCAAGGAGCTCTGATGTGTCTGATGAAAGAGGGCCAATGCACTCATACATGCAGAGCCACCACATCACAGGCGCAGGTTCAGCCCTTTAAAGAACGACGTTTTCAGACCTGAAAGACACATTCAGTCGTGCTGTCGTTCTGTCCATGACTCTAGAACCAGAGGGAATACCAGTCTACTGAGTTTCAGTGAAATAACATCAACCTAATCAATGATTATTCCTATCGCAGTTTGAAGGCGATTGATATTGACTTGGCTGGGCAGTTTAATAAACAGCAATTGATTGGTGGTCCAAATGTTTTTCGTGGACTCCATCTGAACTTTACCTGTGATGCCTGTTGAGCATTCCTTCCATGTCGCTGGAACCAGAGAGAATGACAGTCTACTGAGTTCTGTCTGTTCAGCGTTCTGTCCATATCGCTAGAACCAGAGTGAATAACAGTCTACTGCGTTTCAGTGGAACTGTGTCAACCTAATCAGTGACTCTTTGCCTGTTCAGCATTCTGTCTATCTCGCTAGAACCAGAGAGAATGGCAATCTAATGAGTTTCAGTGAAATGACATCAACCTAATCAATCATGATCTACCTGTTCAGCATTCTTTGCTCGTCACTAGAACCAGAGGGAATTACAGTCTACTGGATTTCAATGAAACCATGTCAACCCAATCACTGATGGTCTGCCTGTTCAGTATTCTGCCCACACCGCTAGAACCAGAGTGGATAACAGTCTAATGAGTTTCAGCGAAACCACATCAATGTAATCAATGATTATCTGCCTGTTCAGCACTCTTTCCATGTCGCTAGAACCTGAGAGAATGACAGTCTACTGAGTTTCAGTGAAATGACATCAACCTAATCAATTATGATCTACCTGTTCTGTATTCTCTGCACATCATTAGAACCAGAGAGAATAACAGTTCACTAGATTTCAATGAAACCATGTCAACCCAATCACTGATGGTCTGCCTGTTCAGTATTCTGTCCACATCGCTAGAACCAGAATGAATAACAGTCTACTATGTTTCAGTGAAACCATGTCAACCTTATCAGTGACTCTTTGCCTGTTCAGCATTCTGTCCATGTCGCTAGAACCAGAGTGAATAACAGTCTACTGACAAGGGAACCTCCCCATCGCACCCCCCTCAGATTTAGTTATAAGTTGGCATAGTGGATAGGCCTTGAAAAACTGAACACAGATCAATCGAGAAAACAGGAAGAAGTTGTGTGGAACTATGAAAAAAAATAAGCAAAATATACAAACTGAGAAGTCCATGCACAACATAGGCAACATCAAGGACAGAACTGGCTTCGGAGCGCCTTGGTCCCGTGGTTAGCGCGAGCAGCTGCGGAATGAGAGATCCTAGATTCAAATCTTCCCTCGAGTAAAAATTTTTTTCTTTATTTTCGCAAAGTTATTATCTGTCCGTTTGTTCATTGACGTCTCTGTTCACTGTAATAAGTTTAGCGTCTGTGTTCTGCGACCGCACGGCAAAACCGTGCGATTAGTAGACGAAAGGACGTGCCTCTCCAATGGGAAACGAAAAAATTTGATCGCAAGGTCACAGGTCAACCGATTCCTCAACAAGAAAACACGTCTGATACATTTATACGACACTGGCGACGCCATGTGCATCACATGACAGTAATACGTTGTCGACCCACCTAACTTGTACACTTAGCGAATGGGTAAAAAGATTCTTCTACCTTGCCTGATACTACGGCGCAGTTTACCTCGCATCGTACGGGCGGACGGATAGATAATAATCGTCTGAAAATAAAAAAAATTAGATTTTTCACTCGAAGGAAGACTAGAACCAACGACCTCTCACTCCGCAGCTGCTCACGCTAGCCACAGGACCGCGGCGCTCTTCAACTCGGACAATCCTTGATGTTGCCTATGATACGCATGGACTACTCAGTTTCTATATTTTGCTTATTTTTTTCATAGTTCCACACAACTTCTTCCTGTTTTCTCGATTGATCTGTGTTCAGTTTTTCAAGGCCTATCCACTGTGCCAGCTTATAACTAAATCTGAGGGGGGTGCGATGGGGAGGTTCCGTTGTGAGTTTCAGTGAACCAGCTCAGTTTGATCGACGATGGCCTACTTGCTCAGCAGATCTGCTTGGTGACTTCATCACTTAAACGGAACCAACGCTACGCATGCCAGAACTGTAGTCTGCCGTAGGTGTCCACCAGGTCATGGCAGATGAGAAGAGTGGCCTGCAGCCAGCCCTCCTCCACTAAGGATTAACGCAGACGATCCGCAAGCTACCATCTCCACATCGATCAGGCGTGGTGCGTTCATGCAGCCTCATAGCTGACTCGTGAGTATCGGCTGTAGTCTTCGTCGATCTATAACGGAGGGCCAGGCTCTAGTCTTCACGACAACCAACATTCTGGACCACAGTTGGCAGGCTCTACCTGAGCGCGCGACGAGCTGTCTGTGAGTGCGCTGAGGTGGAAGCTGCGCTGTCTCGCGAAACGTCTGGCAGGCGACGCCTCCTCTTCCCACCGCTGCCACCAGCGAGAACGCTCCCGTGGCACTGACGTACGGGCGTCACGTCACGTCTCGCTGATCAGCCATCAGCACTTCTTCGTGGCACACGCGTTTACGCACGGCCGCAGCTCTGAAGACACTTACACATTACTGTACATTTTACTCTAGAAATAAATGTTATTGCAAAAATATGTGTGCCACTGACGCCTTCGGGCGTGAACTGTACCATTCACCCACACTCCGTGCTCAGCCTCCCTTTCGCGAGCCTAACCCAGCTCCCCGGATCGCAACCTAACTTCTATGATAAGTCTAAGGGTCAATATCACATTTCTCCAGAACATAAACTGACACTTTTTCCATTCTTCTGTGAACTATTCACGTCAATACTTTGCCATCATGACTTATTAAATTGATGTTTCGGTTGTATTCGCACCACTCATCACCTGTCTTCTTTTGAATTGGAATTATTGCCAGGGTATTTCGGAAAGTAAAGATACACCGTACGCCAGAGGAACAGAAGAGTTTTGGAGAGCAAGTTGGCAACACTTGTGTTAACCTTGAACCGTTAGCTTTCTCCTCGCGGTCGTTAGGTTGTTGGACGTTGCTTCTGGTTGGAGTAGGTCGTGTTTAAAATGGCTGCGCCGATTCAGAATCCCGCCAAACGCGAAGTGCGCTCCGTCATACGTTTTCTTCATGCAAAAGGTCATCGAGTAGCGGATATTCACAAAGAAATTGTTTTTGTTTATGGGAACATTATGAATCGACAAAATGTAACGAAATGGTGTCATTTCTCTGAAGGTAGGACCGATGTTCATGACGAACAAAGAACAGGTCGGCCATCTGTGATCGCTGATGCCCTTCTGCGGAGAACGGAGGAAGCAATTCGTACGAATAGACGTCTCACATAGAAAGAATTGCTTCATATCATACCGGACGTGTCAGTCACAACTCTTTATGACGTTGTGACTGTCAAGTTAGGGTACAGGAAATTGCGTGCGCGCTGGGTTCCAAAACTGTTAACGGAAGAACAGAAAAAGAAAAGGATGGGCTTTGCACTCGACTTCCTCACACACTATGCTGAAGCAGGTGATGAGTTCCTTGATCACATTGTGACAGGTGACAAGACGTGGGTTTATGACCGTACACCTGAATCCAAGCAACAATCAATGCAATGGCACCATTCGAATTCACCAAAACCCAAGAAATGCAAAACGTCGATTTCAGCGGAGATAATCATGGCTTCTCTTTTTTGGGACAGATAAGGCATTCACCTGTTGGAATTTATGCCTTCTGGAACGACAATTAATGCTGCTGCGTATTGCCAGACTTTGAAACGTCTTCGAAGGTCAATTCAAAACAAACGCAGGGGAAAGCTGACAAGTGGAGTCCGCTTGCTTCATGACAACGCTCGGCCTCACACAGCGCTCGTAACCAAAGCACTACTCAAACAATTCAAATGGGACGTATTGGACCATCCGCCATACAGCCCGGACCTTGCGCCCACCGACTTCCATGTCTTCCGCTACCTGAAGTCACATTTTGGTGGAAAATCATTCTACGACGTTGAAGAGATCAAAGATGAAGTTGAAATGTGGTTCCGACAGCAGGCGGCAACCTTCTATGACTGTGGGATACAAAAGCTTGTGCATCGACTTAACAAATGTTTGGATAACGGGGGTGATTGTGTCGAAAAATGACAAATAATCCAGTTAATAAGATGTAACTGACGTTATCTAAATAAATGTTCTATTTAAGGACTCCGAGCCATTGTATCTTTACTTTTCGAAATGTCCTCGTACATTTGGCCTGAATTCTGAAGGTATTTCGGTGTCTCATACAGGATGTTCGGAAATTACCATTACAAACTTCTAGGACTAGTAGAGGAGAGTGAGTACATAATATTTCGAACAGGACCCGACATCCGCAAACGTACCGTTTCCGAGCAACAAGATAGTCATGGTGAGGGGTAATTAAGTCGGATCGGCTGATGTCATTTGACGTCTTCCTACCTCCCTGATCTGGTTCGAGCCTCATTCGCGTGTCTGTGAGTGTTACAGCAACATGGCTGAGTACATGTTTGCAGAATACGCCGATATGATCCTTCTCTACTGCGAAGCTCACGGTATTGGAAGAGCTGCTCATTGCCTTTATCAAGATTGTTCTCTACAATTGTAGCCACAATTACCAAACGGTTTCGAGAATGGGTACCTTCACCGTCAGCAGGCGTGGATGTGGTGCTCCAAGGAGACGCAGCTCACCCGAACTGGAAGAAGCCGTAATGAATCACTTTGAAGAGAACCCGTCAATGAGTACACGAGGAATTTCTTTGGCTATGAATGAGTGGAATTGTAAAACAAGTGCTGTACTTAGTTACGTACAATCAATTACTTGCAAAAACGGTCGCATTACCAAGACGTGCATGCATTCCAATTCAAAATATTATCTACTCATTCCCCTCTACAAGTCAGAATATCCTGTATATCTTGTACACGAGGTGGAGTAGTTCCCTCTCAGTGATCTCAGTAGCTCTGGGGGAATTTTGTCAGTTCCAAGGGCCTTGTTTCCACTTAGGCGTTTATGTGCTCTGTCAAATTCGTCTTTCAGTACCATATCTCTGATCTCCTCTTCGCCTACATCTTCTTCTCTTTCTAAGGATATAATGTTGTCCTCAAGTCTGTTCCGTTTATGTAGGCCCTCCGTATATTCCTTCCACCTTTCAGCTTTCCTTTCTTTGCATAGTATTGGCTTGCTCTCTGAGCTCTTGAATACATACAACTGCTTCTCTTTTCTCCAAAGGTCTTTCGAATTTTCATACAGGCATTATCTGTATTTCCCCTAGCTTTATACGCTAATTACCCCAAAAAATAATGTTACATCCGGTAGTTAATACTGACCTGTTTGGAGGTCTCCAGTCTCGATACTCATTGAAAAACCCGCATCATAGATCCGCAGCATGCCGCTTGAGAAGCCAAGAAAAAATGTTGCTGATCATAGATAAAGCGCTGTAGTTCGTTTTGTGCGTTGGAAATGGGAACAATGGCCAACTATCGACGCTGGGCTGGTGGTCGTGTACAATAAAATTAAACCATCTTTTGACACCGCAGGCGCTTCCGCTGTAGTCAAAGGAGTCTGAACGGCGAAGAATAAAGTGCCACGTCTTCTCCCTTTGAAGACCCGGAACTCGCAAGAAAAGTAGAGGAGACGGTACACGAAAACCCACGTATCCCACTCGAGACGACAGTGCAAAAAGTGAAAACAGTCATGGGATGAACGACATTTTAGACCCTATATAGTTCGCCGACCTCCGGGTTCTGCGGCTGCTCATACCAGTTCAATAATCTCGACGAACCGAGGTAGCAGAAGAAATGTTTGAGCTGTGTCAGGCAAATACAGATGGCTTTTTTAGCCGCCTGTCGCCATGGACGAGTGCTGTATCACTGTGGCTTGGAGGCAAAAGACCAGCCAGCCGCTGTGGCCGAGCGGTTCTAGGCGCTTCACTACGGGGCCGCGCGACTGCTACGGTCGCAGGTTCGAATCCTGCCTCGGGCATGGATGTGCGTGATGTCCACAGGTTAGTTAGGTTTAAGTAGTTCTAAGTTCTAGGGGACTGATGACCTCAGATGTTAAGTCCCATAGCGCTCAGAGCCATTTGAACCGTTTTGAAAAAAAGGCCAACGTAAGCAGTGGAAACACATAGATTCACCACCGCCGATAAATGCGATTACACAACCGTCATCGGGAAAGGTGACACTGAGTGTTTCTTGGCAAGGCCATGGTGTGGTGCTATAAATTATGCCCGTAAAGGGCAAACCGTCACAGCAGCATACTGTGGAAAGCTCCTAGCGGGGTTACTGGAGGCTGTCAAAACGAATTGTGGGAACGGTTCAAGGGCGAGTGCTCGTGGATATTATTCAGGATTAAGTTTTCCACATTGTGTACAACATTTTGAACCTGGTGAAGGTCGCCGACCACTTCATGCCAACGCTCCAGCTCTTTCTGCAGCCACACATGCTGCTGTTTTGGCTATCAAATTTTAACTCACTCATCCAGCGACTTCTTTCCCTTTTTTAGGATAAGAAACCGTTGCGTGGCAGACTTTTTCGGATCCATGAGGAGGTGATTTACGAGGTCATTTGTTGTTGAGAAAAAAAGTTGCAATTGGAGATGTATGCGGGGAAAACCATCATCAAGTTACACGATTTCATCTTTATTTTATCTAAATGACAATTAAAATTTAGTGGCTACTCCTCGTGAAAGCAGAATGAGATATTTGTGGTGCTGGCGCTGAACATCCTGTCTCAGTTTATTTGCTCACAAATGGTACTTCGTTAGTTATATTTATACGGGGTGATAGGACCCTACAAGAGCACCCACGATATATCGAAGGAATAATCACCTACAAAGAATCTGAAATTATGATAGTTGAAAAGCTCAACTAGGCATGTAAGGCCCATAGGTAGCAACCG
The DNA here is from genome assembly GCF_023864345.2 of Schistocerca serialis cubense. Lineage (NCBI taxonomy): Eukaryota > Metazoa > Arthropoda > Insecta > Orthoptera > Acrididae > Schistocerca > Schistocerca serialis. The sequence goes on along the minus strand of NC_064641.1, from coordinate 697,698,921 downwards.
ACCGCCGTGTCATCCTCACCCGACAGGCATCACAGTATGCGGACACGGAGGGGCATGTGGTCAGCACACCGCTCTCGCGGCCATTGTAAGTTTTCATGTCGGCATCCTCTACTAGTAGCTCTTCAATCCACCTCTTAAGAACTGAGTGCATCCCGATTGCCAACAGCGCTAGGCAGAGCCGGAAGGTCACCCATCCAAGTGCTACCCAAGTACGACAGTGCTTAACTTCGGAGATTTGACGAGAACCGGAGTAACAACTGTTGCTAGGACATTAGCGAAATTAAGTAAGCATATCAAAATGATGACAACAAAACGGAGCATAGTGAAAAATGTTATTTAGGCAGCTCATTTGCAGAAGATGACGAATTATGACAACATAATGTGCTTTCAGTGAAACAAGACAAGTATTACTCAAGAACACATTTTATACCTGAGGGCAAAAACAGTTCGTTCCGACGTTCATGTGGGGTGAATTCCTTTATGGTTATGAAATCTGCACGCTGTTGCAGACAGATAGAAATCGTCGGCTCCGAGGAACGTCAAGGTCAAAAGAAAGAAAATCCAACAAAAGTATTTGAAAGAGAGCAACGAGCAGAGACAACTCATAGCTGCTGCTGCCGCTGGCTTTAATGAGACTACACATCCGACGTTATCTGTCTTCTATTCACACCCCACCTCCTCCCCCCCCCCCCCCCCAAGAGGGTCTGCTCCGCGAAGTAGACTACTTTCCATTAAAATTGCTACACCACGAAGATGACGTGCTACAGACGCGAAATTTAGCCGACAGGAAGAAGATGCGATGCTGTGACATGCAAATTTTCACAGCATTCACACAAAGGTGTCGGTGGCGACGCGTACAACGTGCTGACATGAGGAAAGTTTACAACCGATTTCTCAAACACAAACAGCAGTTGACCGGCGTTGCCTGGTGAAACGTTGTGATGCCTCGTGTAAGGATGAGAAATGCGTACCATCACGTTTTCGACTTTGATAAAGGTCGGATTGTAGCCTATCGCGATTGCGCTTTTTCGTATCGCGACATTGCTGCTCGCGTCGGTCGGGATCCAATGACTGTTAGTAGAATATGGAATCGTTGGGTTCAGGAGGGTAATACGGGGCCCCGTGCTGGATCCCAACGGCCTCGTATCACTAGCAGTCGAGATGACAGGCATCTTATCCGCATGGCTCTAACGGATCGTGCAGCCACCTCTCGATACCTGAGTCAACAGTTGGGGACGTTTGCAAGACAACAGCCATCTGCACGAACAGTTCGACGACGTTTCCAGCAGCATGGACTATCAGCACGGAGACCATGGCTGCGGTTGCCCTTGACGCTGCATCACAGACAGGAGCGCCTGCGATGGTGTACTCAACGAGGAATCAGGGTGCACGAGTGGAAAAACGTCATTTTTTCGGATGAATTCAGGTTCTGTTTACAGCATCAGATGTGTTACGACCCGTGGCTCTACCCTTCATTCGATCCCTGCGAAACCCTACATTTCAGCAGGATAATGCACGACCGCATGTTGCAGGTCCTGCACGGGTCTTTCTGGATACAGAAAATGTTCGACAGCTGCCCTGGCCAGCACATTCTCCAGATCTCTCACCAATTGAAGACGTCTGGTCAATGGCGGCCGAGCAACTGGCTCGTCACAATACGCCAGTCACTACTCTTTATGAACTGTGGTATCGTGTTGAAGCTGAATGGGCAGCTGTACCCGTACACGCCATCCAAGCTCTGTTAGACTCAATGGCCAGGCGTATCAAGGCCGTTATTACGGCCAGAGGTGGTTGTTCTGGATACTGATTTCTCAGGATCTATGCACCCAAATTGCGTGAAAATGTAATCACATGTCAGTTCTAGTGTAATATATTTGTCCAATGAATACCCGTTTATCATCTGCATTTCTTCTTGGTGTAGCAGTTTTAATGGCCAGAAGTGTAGGATAGATGGTGATCTGTGGCATCTCAGCCCAAAGAGCACAGGGCCGGCGCACTCACAAGTGTTTTGGAGCTCACGCTTGATCGTACGTTATTGATCACGGAGATTCGGAGCAGACCACCGCTATGTATGCACATGTTGACCCAACGATATCGTCAGTTACGACTGCAGTGAGAACGGGACCACCGGGATTCGACCGTCGATTAATGGAAACGCGTCGGCTCTTCGAGTAATCACATTTTTGCTACACAAACGCCATCATCGAGGTGAACGGCGGCTCGAAATGTGCAGCGCACCACGGACGCAGACTGATCAGAGCAGCGTTATGCGGTGGGAAACATTCTCCGAGTTTGCGTGGGACCTGTGGTAGTAATCGAAGACACGCCGACAGCTGTGAACAAGCCTGCATCACATCATGCTTAATGTCTCCCCGACGGAGACGGCGACGCTATCGAACGGTTTTTCCAGGTCGACAAATCCTACGACCGTGTCTTAATATTTCTTTAGCCTTGCTTCCATTCTCAACCGCAACGTCACAATTGCCTTTCTGGTGCCTGTACCTTTCCTAAAGCGAAGTGTCGGCAAATAGTCCAGATAGTTTTTATCACACAGTCTACGCCCCGCGTTCTCGCCTGCCGGCACGGTTGCCCCTCCAGGGCGGAGGTTTCCAGTATTTACGGCGAGCCGGCGGCTGTCTCCGGCAGAAGCCGCGGCGAACCAAAACAAGAGAAGCACGCCTCGCCTGCGGTGACCTCGTCAGCGCGGAGGTTGACGACCCTTCTGGAAGGCACTAAAATTAGCGTCCGCCACAGCCCCAGACGGAATAACGACCTTCCGGCGGAATGCAGTCGCCCACACAAAGCCTAACTGCATGCACCTCCTCTCTGCAAACGCGGACAAAAACGACTGGCGCAAAAGTGCCCTCTTAAATGTTGAAAAGGGACGAAGATTTACGAATGCATATATCAGCTTGACATTGCCAAGCGTTATAGGTGCACTCTACCGACTCTAAACGCACAAGGAAAGGTAAAAATTCGAAATTGTAAAATACAGATGTTTTTTGTTTACTCAATTTCCTGAAGTATGACCGGACTGCTGTTCAGTGCTATTTTTAATAAATCAAAGGACTTATCGTGTGTACTGCATGTGAAATTATCACTGTTCTCGTTACTCATTTCTGAAAGCATTTCTGTGGCGTTTCTCTGCAAAGGTCGGCATTTGCGCTACCGATATCCATCCCATTAATTTCTCAGAGCGTTCCAGGTGAACTGAGGTGTACACCCTACGTGGAACACAAAATTATACAGGCTCTTTTAAATGAACGTTCAGAACAATCGTCCTGAAAATGAAAAAAATCGAAACATTGATGGCGTGAATATACACTGAAGCGCCAAAGAAACTGATATAGGCATGCAGAGATACGTAAACATGCAGAAGACGGCGCTGCGGTCGGAAACGCCTCTATAAGACAACATGTGTGAATTTTAAAATTTTCCTGGCGAGGTGACTGTTCAGACAAATTTCGGGCTTGCAGCCGGTCGTCGTTCAATACCTCGCACGATATTTCAACTGGGCACCTGCCAGTCATCTTTAGGTGAGCCGTCGCAGACTGGCGAAGAGTCCTCCGTTCCGCAATATACTGTATAGCGCGCTGTAAATATTCTGCGCATGCGTCGAAAACTTCATAGATGGACCACACTGCCCGTTGGCAGCGCACTCGCTGTTGGAATAGCGGAACTCAGTCGCCCTCTGCGTTGCTGTTTGCCGCTGCCGTCGGCGCACTCTGTCGTCTTCGATTTGAGCAAATCGTGGAGATGATGGGATTCCATGCACTGTCCAGCTGGTAGCCGCTGTCACGGTTCAACGGATTTTCCGCAGGCGTATTTCTACAGATTCTTTAATAATGGAGTCCCAGAAAAATGACGCTGAGGACAAAATCATTGTTTTCTCAAACTCCATTGAATTTCCAGTGGAAATACAATGTTCAGCAATAACGGACTTGCTTGGCTGCAAAAGGCGGGTGTAACGATGTTCGGTGCAGCAAAATTTCGCGGTGCGTGTGCTTTGACCTATGTAAGCCATACCACATTGGCACGGTATCTTGTAAATTCCGGCCTTTCATAGTAACAAATTGTCCTTTACTGATCCCACAAGGACCGCAATCTTCGATGGTGGGCGGAAAACCACCTTTACCTGACATTTTCGGAGGATTCTTGCTATTTTAAACGAAGTGTTGCCAACGACCGAAAGAAAAGCTAAGGATTGTTCCGGCATGTTCTCCTCATTATCCATTTCCTGCTTCTTAGTTTTAACTGTTAGTGCCCTGTTAATCTGCCGGAGAGAATACCCATTTTCGCTGAATACTATCTTTAGATGGGCGAGTTCTTGAGGTACGCTATCTAGATCTGAGACAGTATGAGCTCTATGAACAAGTGTTTTAAGCACACTCATGGTTTGCGACGGGTGATGGCAACTCGATGCTTACAGGTACAAAGCAGTATGAGGGGGCTTCCGATAAACTGAATGCCCTAGAGAGCCATCATTCTGCCTTCGAACCAGGATGTCCAAGAAAGGCAAACAACCATCACTCCCTATTTCCATGGTGAACCAGATGTTGCTATGAATGGAGCTGAGGTGATGTAGAAACTCCATTAATTTGTCTTCTCCATGAGGCCACACTATGAAAGTATCATCCACATACCTCCAAAAAACTATTTGTTTCAGGGCAGCCCAGTTGAAATATCGTTCGAGGTGTTGAACGACGACCGGCTGCAAGTCCGAAATTTGTTTGAAAAGACAACATGTGTTTGGCACAATTGTTAGATCGGTTACTGCTGCTACAGTGGCAGGTTATCAAGTTTTAAGTAAGTTTGAATGTGGTGTATAGTCGGCGCACGAGCAATGGGAGAGCATCTACAGGGTGTTTCAAAAATGACCGGTATATTTGAAACGGCAATAAAAACTAAACGAGCAGCGATAGAAATACACCGTTTGTTGCAATATGCTTGGGACAACAGTACATTTTCAGGCGGACAAACTTTCGAAATTACAGTAGTTACAATTTTCAACAACAGATGGCGCTGCAAGTGATGTGAAAGATATAGAAGACAACGCAGTCTGTGGGTGCACCATTCTGTACGTCGTCTTTCTGCTGTAAGCGTGTGCTGTTCACAACGTGCAAGTGTGCTGTAGACAACATGATTTATTCCTTAGAACAGAGGATTTTTCTGGTGTTGGAATTCCACCGCCTAGAACACAGTGTTGTTGCAACAAGACGAAGTTTTCAACGGAGGTTTAATGTAACCAAAGGACCGAAAAGCGATACAATAAAGGATCTGTTTGAAAAATTTCAACGGACTGGGAACGTGACGGATGAACGTGCTGGAAAGGTAGGGCGACCGCGTACGGCAACCACAGAGGGCAACGCGCAGCTAGTGCAGCAGGTGATCCAACAGCGGCCTCGGGTTTCCGTTCGCCGTGTTGCAGCTGCAGTCCAAATGACGCCAACGTCCACGTATCGTCTCATGCGCCAGAGTTTACACCTCTATCCATACAAAATTCAAACGCAGCAGCCCCTCAGCGCCGCTACCATTGCTGCATGAGAGACATTCGCTGACGATATAGTGCACAGGATTGATGACGGCGATATGCATGTGGGCAGCATTTGGTTTACTGACGAAGCTTATTTTTACCTGGACGGCTTCGTCAATAAACAGAACTGGCGCATATGGGGAACCGAAAAGCCCCATGTTGCAGTCCCATCGTCCCTGCATCCTCAAAAAGTACTGGTCTGGGCCGCCATTTCTTCCAAAGGAATCATTGGCCCATTTTTCAGATCCGAAACGATTACTGCATCACGCTATCTGGACATTGTTCGTGAATTTGTGGCGGTACAAACTGCCTTAGACGACACTGCGAACACTTCGTGGTTTATGCAAGATGGTGCCCGGCCACGTCGCACGGCCGATGTCTTTAATTTCCTGAATGAATATTTCGATGATCGTGTGATTGCTTTGGGCTATCCGAAACATACAGGAGGCGGCTTGGATTGGCCTCCCTATTCGCCAGAGATGAACCCCCTGTGACTTCTTTCTGTGGGGACACTTGAAAGACCAGGTGTACCGCCAGAATCCAGAAACAACTGAACAGCTGAAGCAGTACATCTCATCTGCATGTGAAGCCATTCCGCCAGACACGTTGTCAAAGGTTTCGGGTAATTTCATTCAGAGACTACGCCATATTATTGCTACGCATGGTGGATATGTGGAAAATATCGTACTATAGAGTTTCCCAGACCGCAGCGCCATCTGTTGTTGAAAATTGTAACTACTGTAATTTCGAAATTTTGTCTGCCTGAAAATGTACTGTTGTCCCAAGCATATTGCAACAAACGGTGTATTTCTATCGCTGCTCGTTTAGTTTTTACTGCCGTTTCAAATATACCGGTCATTTTTGAAACACCCTGTATGAGGTAACGATCCGCAGCTCGTGGCCAAGTGGCTAGTGTTGCTGCCTCTGGGTCACGGGGTCCCAGGTTCGATTCCTGCCGGGGTTGGAGATTTTCTCTGCCCGGGGACTGGGTGTTTGTGTGGTCCTCCTCATTTCATCACCATCATCATCATTGGTAACTGTGGCTAATTGCACTGTGTGAAAAGTGGACTGTGTCAAAATTGGGTCATTGTACGGGTGCTGATGACCACGCTGTTGAGCGCCCCACAACCAACCGTCACCATCATCCTCATCTCCGAGGTAGCTATGAAAAGGGGATTTTCATGAACGACGATTTCACGAGTGTACCGTGACTATCAGGAATTCGATAAAACATCAAATCACCTACATTGCTGAGGCCGGAAAAAGATCCTGCAAGAACGGGACCAACGACGACTGAAGAGAATCGTTCAAAGCGACAGAAGTACAACTCTGTCGCAAGTTGCTGCAGATTTCAATGCTGGGCCATCAAAACGTGGCAGCGTGAGAACGAATCAACGAAACATCGAATGGGCTTTCGGACCGAAGCCTCACTCGTGTACCCTTGATAACTACACAACACGAACTTTTACGCCTCGCCTGGGGCCGTCAACAACAACATTGGACCATTGATGACTGGAAACATGTTGCATTGTCGCACGAGACTCGCTTCAGATTGTGTCGAGTGGATGGATGTGTACAGGTATGGAGACAACCTCAAGAACCCATGGACCCTGCATGTCAGCAGGGTTCAGGCTGGTGGAGGCTCTGTAATGGTGTGGGGCGTGTGCAGTTGGAGTAACATGGGACCCCTGATACGTCTAGATACGACTCTGACAGGTGACATGTGCTTAAGCGTCCTGTCTGATCACTGCATCCATTCACGTCCATTGTACATTCCGACGGACTTGGGAAATTCCAGCAGGACAATGCGACACCCCGCACGTCTAGAATTGCTACAGAGTGGCTCCAGGAATACTTTTCTGAGTTTAAACACTTCCGCTGGCCATCACACTTCTCAGACGTGAACATTATTGAGATGCCTTGCAACGCGCTATTCAGAAGAGATCTCCACCCCCTCGTACTCTTACGGATTTATGCACAGCCCTCCAGGATTCGTAACGTCACTTCCCTCTACCACTACATCAGACACTAGTCGAGTCCACGCCACGTCGTTATGCAGCACTTCTGCGTCCTCACTGGTCCCTACACGATATTAGGCGGCTGTACAAGTTTCTTTGGCTGTTTAGTTTAGATCGCAAAGTTGTGCGGTAGACAATATTGAAAACGGAGGTTGAATCTATCTGCAATGCGCAAGTAATTAAAAGCTTACTTTGTTCAAACCCCGTCATTGTCCCCCACTGCGACGCAAAAGTGTGAAATTTGTCTCAAAGGTGCCTACAACCTACACCTGTAATCGTGCGAAAGCGTGGCGCTCTGCTTCGTCACCTTTGCCCTCGGCGACACTTCTATCAGCGCTGTGTCTACACATGTGAAAAAAGGCCAGAGTTCAGAAGTTCATGTGAGTATAGGGTGGGTTAATTATATCAGACTGGCACTAAAGTTTGTCACAATTCCGCCTGACGCCATCGTGGACGTGTCTCACGATGGGAAGACCACCACACCCCACTGCCTTATCCACATCTCACCCCTTCTCTTGACGCCTCTGCGATGGATGTCAGAACCGACACGCCCAGAACTGTAATCACACTGCAGACAACCTTATAGGTGTGGCAACCACAGCTATGAGTATTCATCTTGGGTATTAATAGCCGCTTCAGCTGTATTTAGTCCTTTATTACTGGATCACTACCTGTTTCGTGGCACTAAAAATGATATGATCCAAAAGTTAATGTTGTTGCATTAATTTGTTCTGAAGGCGGTGCTGATATTCAAGACAATACAAGCGGGTTAAAAGCTGTGAGCTATCTGGGGAAGTTAACCTTGAATTACTTAGCAACTGTTTCACCAGATATCCAGTCTAGCTTACCAAATTCCCAACTAGACTAACATTAATTATAATCTTTTAGTAGTCATCTTACGATAACCGGTGATATATACATGAAAAGACAATTTAAATGAAAAGAAATAAATCAGTTTATATTTAGACACTTATTTTAACATTCACCATTGTTCCGTTAAAATTTCAGCATATTAAACTTGATTCATAACTAAACTGGTGCCTTATTTAGGATTGTGAAAATGTGAGTTTGTAATCTTACGGAACACATCAAATATGGAGCCAAGATTGGGAGACTGCATACAACACTGCATTCATAAAATAACACACGAAGAACGTTGAAACATATGCAAGAGGAAATTAACCACAACCAAACGATTCGATTTACACCCAAAGAAGTTACGTTCGTAGCGCAATCCTGTCCACCATGAAATTACCACACACTGGTATACTAAATTCACACTAACTCTCTGTGAAATCTTTCCGAAAAGAATAGCTGAGTGCTACTTTGATGGTTACGACTACATGCTTCACGTGGTCAACTTGGTTTACACAAAGAGTGTAACTCCACAATAATTTTGATAACTAAACTAAATTAAATCGAAACACAAATTACAAAAGAAAAACCTCGAACTGGTTACTATCGTCTTACTATTAACCGGATGGGTCAAACAATTGTATAAGCACGTGGTACTGGTCTCACAAAGTACACCCCACGTGGGTTGAACATAAAGAAATGCTACTATATTGAAAAATATTGTCCAGATGAGACGTTATAATCTCACGCACATTTGCATTTAAGATTGATGATCTTAGAGTTACGAATCATCAACACGTGGTTCCACTTTGCTCACAAAGTAGTGACAAAGCAACTACTAGAAGATATTCTGAACTTCACACTCGAATTACACTGCGTTGCAATTTAAGATAATATTAGATATTTTAGAGCTAAACCTGAAATAAAGGTGATTAAATTTTCAGTTAGGCTGAACTTAAAAAATCCATTGTCCTACGCGCGCTTAGCCGGAGATCTTACCACTTCAGACGCTCGCCGCGGACAGACTGCCGTGGGCGCCTACCAAGGGTGTTTCGAGATACAAACGGAAGTGACCAGAGAGGCAGCTTCCTATAATAACATGACAAGGGACGGACAGGACCATACTAAGAATAGAAACCTCTCTGCTTTTAGAAAGCGTAGCTACCTGTTCCGACGTTGCTCCTACTGTTCTCTAGCATACAGGCTTGTCTGCTACCATCCAGCATGCAACTAGAAATACATTTGCTCATTCATCCTTTCACACGAAGGGAAGGGGGATGACAGTATCGTATCATAAACGGTATATAAAAGAAAGCGGATGTAGGTTCCGTACGAGACTGTGTGACATGAATTACATATAAACTGTGTTTTAAAGTGTAGTAGTGTGACAGATCGTTCTTGATTAGGTGTAAAAGTAACACTTTCCACTGCCGAGTCTCCTCCAAGATAGTCAGAAACACCACAGTAAATTTAGATGTGGAATGTATGCCGTAAATGACAACAGATTTAAGAAATTAACATGAAAGGAATCCAACAGAGACCTTTCACATTAGAGCGGAAAAGCTTGGAATCTTTTGACCCCATTCGTCCTCCGTCAAAACAAAACACCTGTGAAAGACGGTATGTCGTAGATTAAAAAAACTGCCAGATTCCAATATAGTGGATGGGTCCAAAACAAATCTTTCCGTAGTGATCGTTTCTCCGATCTATACGGGACCGCGTAGAGCGGACGCGGCCCCGTGCTCTGTCTGGAGACGTGGCTTTTAGTGCCACGAACCTGATAGTGACCCTGTAATAAAGGACTAAATACAGCTGAAGCGGTTATTTAGTACCCAAGATGAAATCACATTGTTTTTTAGTCAGTGGCTCAGGAAAACGTTTCAGACACACCGCTGCTCAGAATCGACACGAAAATGCCTCAGGGGGTGGCATAAAGAGCGCCAATGAAACCACCCCGCTTCCCTTGAGGCTTTCATTTGCACACAATTCGTGGTTTACAGTGCGATGTTCAACGGAACAACGTCCTCGACAGCCTTTGACACTGCTGACACCACGCGGACGTTTCAACCTTTCTCTGAGGAGATCGTGGGGCTGCAAACTCACGGTCTGCTATCCTCATTCGCGTATCATACGGGGTGACCCTCTTAATAATGTTTAAAAACGTTCAAAGCGATGTAGAAGACGCTGAGACAAGTAATGTAATATGGGACACATGCGGCTGTAAATGTCGGGAAATATCCCAAAAGTGGATGACAGATGTTGAGAATGTGACATCACCAGATATCCTTATCGCACGTGCAGCGGTGAAGCCTCTCGGTCGGTGGCATCTACTCATCCCAAAGCAAATCAAGTATTCAGGTGATGTGGGTCGAGGCCCACATGCGCGAATTTAGCGCGTGGGGCTCAGGGGTTGCGTCTTTTGTCTGGAAGACATTATTTCCTTGCATTGCGATGCATAATTATTTGTTACACTGACGTAATATTCGTTAACAGGTCTCGCGGTCTCCGCTTTAAATGTAACGTACCGTGGTACATAAACCTACCATATTGCGTCGCAAGTAAATAAGTTTGCAAACTGCATTGCTACCTGTAAATGACCTACGCGTTCTTTATCAAATGAAGACTGAACAAAAAAGAACAACTTTTGCTTGGTTACAGCGAGGACATTAATTATGTATCTTCTACGCCTACACAGGTCACATTTACAAACGTGTTCGAAAGCAGAGCAGGCTAGCGGAGCGAACCACTGCGCCCATACCGGCGAGAGCAGGAACGACAAACCCAGTAGCTGCACGTCCACTTTTGGGGTATTTCCCGAAATTTGAGATGCCCTGTGTCTCATATTAAATTACTTGTCTCGGTGTCATCTACGTCACTTCCGGTTTTTTTAAACGTTAACAAGAATCACCCTACACATTGCATGTGGCAAACTCGCCCATTCCTCGTGCCAATACAAAAATGATTGTGCTTCTCTGAATCTTTCGATGTCTTCCGCAATCCTATCCGCTAAGTATCCCACGCCGCACAACTGTAGTCCAGAAGAGGAAGGACAAGCGTGATGTAAGTACTCTCTTTAGTAGATGTGTTGCAGCTGCCAAGTGTTCTGTCAGTAAAGCGCACCTTCCCACAACATTCTCTACGTATTGGTACAATTTAAGGTGTTCGTATTTATAACCCCTAGGAATTTAGCTGAATTTACAGCCTTGTCGTGATTTATCGTATGACTGAAATTTAACACATTCCTTTCAGTACTAATCTCACAGGTTTTATTGTTTAGAATCGATTGCCATTTTGATCATTTTGCAATTGGTTTTGATATTCTCATGACTTTACAAGACGATAAACGATAGCATCATCTTCAAACAATCTAAATCGTTAATATAGATAGGAGAGCCTCTAACACTTCTTAGGCAAACGCCAAATATTACTTCTGTTTTACTCGATGACATTCTTTCAGTTACTACGCACTTTGATTTTTCTGACAGATAATCAATATTTCGTAAAGCTGTACTTTCTATGCGTCAGTGTATCGGTTTATTCGAGGTAATTCGTAATGTTCGTACACAGTATAAGTTACTAAATCCTACTGCAAATGGACATATAGGATATGAGTAAAGTCGCTTAGACACAGCTGTCGGACTTTCCTTTGGAAATAAGTTACCGTTCATAAAATTTATGAAACTGCAGAACACTATACATAAAAATTTCTTAATTAGTAGAATGCTGTGCCGTTCCGGAGTTAGTCTTTGTGAATACAGTTTCTCAGCACCTCTAGCAATGGATTTGTACGTGTATGATGCGAGGAGATCAGGAATATTTCCGGCTGGTTGTATTATATTAAAACGAAGATTCAAGTAGAAACTCCAAGAATATTTCAGATTGTGACATTCACTTAATCACTCAAAAATGGCTCAAATGGCTCTGGGCACTATGGGACTCAACTGCTGAGGTCATTAGTCCCCTAGAACTTAGAACTAGTTAAACCTAACTAACCTAAGGACATCACAAACATCCATGCCCGAGGCAGGATTCGAACCTGCGACCGTAGCAGCAACGCGGTTCCGGACTGAAGCGCCTAGAACCGCTCGGCCATAGCGGCCAGCTAGAAAGTGAAATGAAATGGGACGAGCATGTGAGAACTGTGGTAGGGAAGGCGAATGGTCGACTTCGGTTTATTGGGAGAATTTTGGGAAAGTGTGGTTCATCTGTAAAGGAGACAGCATAAAGGACGCTAATCCGACCCACTGTTGAGTACTGTTCGAGTGTTTGGTATCCGCACCAGGTCGGATTAAGAGATTACATCGAAGCAATTCACAGGCCGGCTGCTAGATTCGTCACCGGTAGGTTCGAACAACGTGCATGTACTACGGAGATGCTTCGGGAACTCAAATGGGGGTCGTTGGAGGGGAAGCGACGTTCTTTTGGAGGAACACTATTGAGAAAATTTAGAGAACCGGCATTTGAAGCTGGCTGCAGAACAATTCTACTACCGCCAACATACGTTGCGCGTAAGGACGACGACGATAAGATACGAGAAATTAGGGCTCAAACGGAGGTATGTAGACAGTCGTTTTTCCCTCGCTCTGCTTGGGAGTGGAATAGGAAAGGAAATGACTAGTAGCGGTACAGGGTACACTCCGCCAGGCACCAGACCGTGACTTGTGGAGTACGTAAGTACATGTAGATGTAGATGTAGAAAGTCATGACCAGTAAAGGCAACTAAATAGTATGCTGTGCACCCAAGAAGGTAGAAATTAACTGGAGAAAGTACATACAGAAGTAATGAAAGTGATACACAGGAAACAGTACAGTCAAAAGATAAACTCCTGCGTAGGAGGGCCAGGAGAACTAGGTACCGCGGAGGTTAGGAAGCAACTGCACTGAAGGAGTGAAGCCATCCATAGATAGAAAATGAGAGCCATTTTGAGGATTAGAATGGTATGGAAATGGAAATGCCGTGGGGCTAGGACCTCCCGTAGGGTAGACCATTCGCCTGGTGCAAGTCTTTCGAGTTGACGTCACTTCGGCGACTTGCGTGTCGATGGGGATGAAATGATGATGATAAGGACAACACAACACCCAGTCTCTGAGTGGAAAAAATCTCCGACCCAGTAGGGAATCGAAACCGGGACGCTAGGTATGACATTCCGTCGCGCTGACCACTTTTTTTTTAATTTTAATTTTGTTCGCTTTAGTTCGTTTAATCTGCTCGGGGCGGACGTCGTAAGACACCCATTTAAGTTCGTTCTTGATCTGTTAACTCAGTTTTTTTAGTACAGAGGGCACATTACCCTCTGACCGAACACGCTGAGGTACCGCGTCGGCCTACTCAGCTACCAGGGGCGGGCATTAGAATGGTGAATAGGAAAAGTATAAGTGTTGTACACACATAGAAGACTTCTGAATCTACCACTGACCAGTCGAATCGAGAACTCCCTGATAGACAGGAGGCAAACTCACAGGGACGTTCTCTCTTGGTATGAATTGCAGTTTTCATTGTAATAGGCAGTAGCTCTCAGAGTTCGTCACAGAATAGAGAAACCAGATAAGAAACGTGCCTGGTGTCTACGTGACAGTCCCTTCTTCTGAAAACATGCAACTGGTCGCAAGCCTGGTGCATAAATATTTGCCGTGAGATAAGGGAGCCCGCTGCCCTTGTGGAGCCTGGACAAACAAAACAGATCTGTCGTCAGCAGGGTACAGCTGGCTCGTCGCCTAGCAACTGCACTACTGGCAGCGAGGGTTTATGTGCCTGGAGACGGAATGGACTTTGCTTCATCGTGAACGGAATTAGCCGAGAGTCTACGGGAATGCCTGAATGCGGGTTCATGCTGGCTTCTCTTCATCTGCTGTACTGCAGGCCACTCAGGAAACAGTTTGCTCGTTGTTTTGGGCTGATATTTTCCTAAATACTGAAATGCAGTTGTGTGCTTATATGTAGCTCATCGAGAGTAAGTAGAAGTACGTAGTTGTTGATGTGGTATTCAGTCATAAGACTGGTTTGATGTATCTCTCCGTGCTACTCTGTCCTGCGCAAGCCTCTTCATCTCCGAATAACTACTGCAACCTATATTCTTCTGAAAATTTACTTAGTGTATTCATCTCTTGGTCTTCCTCTAAAATTTTTACACTGATACTTAGTTCCAATATTAAACTGGCAATCCCTTGATGTCTCAGAATGTGTCCTATCAACCAATCCCTTCCTCTAGACAGGTTGGGCCACAAACTTCTTTTTTTCCCATTTGTATTTAGTACCTCCTCGTTAGTTATCTCATCTACCTACATAATCTGCAACATTATTCTGTAGCACCAAATTTCAAGGCTGCCATCTCTTCTAATCTAAATTGTTTATCCTTCATGTTTCACTTCCATCCATGACCACATTCCATACAAATACTTTCAGAAAAGACTTCCTAACACTTAAATTATTATTCGACGGTAACAAATTTATTATCTTCAGAAATGCTCTTCTTGCCTCTCTACTTCGGTCACTATCAGTTATTTTGCTTCCCAAATAGCAAAACTGAATTGCTGCTTTAAGTGTCTTGTTTTCCAAACAAATTGCCTCAGCGTCGCCTGGTTTAATTCTTATATCCTCCTTTCAAGGCACTATCCGTTCCGTTCAACTGTTCTTCCGAGCCCCTTGCTGTTTCTGACATACGAAAGTTAAACCGAGGACCACTTGAACGACATTAAACGTAATGCAGTCAGTAATACAACGATATGAGTGACGAAGAGGTGCTCGAGTTAGAAGCACGATTGCATTTAAAATGAAGCTGACATTGGCGTCATACGTCGGTTAATAAAGTGTCAACATAAAGTACTATCAACCTTCGTCTTTTTCTTTATTTCCCCGCTGGATCCTATGACACCAACGTACTGATTAATTTGATGTTCAAATAAACCACCATTCGTGTATTCTTTTATTACTGGTTTCGCTCATCATTCGCGGGCATCTCCAATGTTCATTGCCGTGATGTCGACATGTTAAGGGTTCAAAGATTAAAAAAATAGATTAATTTCTCCACTACTGTTTTTGGTTCTCATACGAAGTCTATTTGTTCTTTCAATTATTTGTTAGTACATCATAAGATACGATTCAAGAGTACTTCGTTGCACGAGGAATGCTCGTTGCTATCTTATCTATTAAGTATTTCACCTCTGTTAAACATGACAACAGTGGTGAAACAGAAATATACAATCGGCCTTGGTTTCCAGCTTTCGGATATTTTGTTTGTAGTTCTGCATCCAGTTGCATTTACTAGTGTTGCGTCATTATGTGTCATCCCTCCCTCACCTCCATCCAAAGAAATATCAGTGATCGGTCCATCAAAAAAAGAAAAAAATGTACACTTGTTTCGCGTTGCGGATAGATTACAACATTTTTGTCACTTATACAGCAAAATGTTAGGTCTTTGAGCCTCTTCAATGTTATGCAAACTATTAATTAGTTTGTGACGACAATTTGTGTTTGTGATACAGAAACGAACGGAAATTTATAAAGATCAAACTACTGACAAAAAAGAAAAGAAAATGGCGAAGTCCGAACAAGTCTCGCGTACTGAGGATTCCGTGCAAACTCAGTTAGGTAGAAATATATATTTCATCCATTCTGGGAATCAAGAATCTCAACGATTTTTGCCCATTTTCGATGTAGATACTGGCAAGATACATGTAGATGTAGAAGAGATATGTAGACCTGGGTATAGAAGGTTTAATAAAGTATTTCGTATTTACCTACTAATACATGGCTACTATTTACATTTTATGTTTGCATGCAGTAATGTTCGTCTATTACCCTTCTTGCGAATTATGAATGCAATGTATATACTAATGGCAAAAAGATATATATATATATATTTGATATCATTACACTTCAACAGTTTTCAGTGTTTTTTTTTTTTTTCTTTATATGCCGTGATGGCGACATGTTAAGGGTTCAAAGTACGTGAAGCGTTGCTTCTTGAGAAATTTCATAATTCTACACCAAAGGGACGTACACCGTAGGTTTTGGTGAGTGAGTTTGCGAATATCAAAATAAGTGACATAAATAGCCGTATCTTTTGACCGAACTGATTTAGAAACTTAAAATTTGTGTACTGCCAAGCGACCATAGATTTTAACATGTGACATAGATTTGAACTTGGTATGACAGACTGTTCACGAGGAGAAGGTGTGTTAACGGACGGACAGACAAACAGCCAGACGGATATAAAATGTGAAAAAAAATATTTGTTCGTGCTATCTAATCACAATTAATAATTTTCGGATGTTTTCCTTTACCTGTACTCTGAAATCTTGATTCCTGACGAACTATATGATTCCAGGTCAACGCCAAGTACCCTGTAGGTTAAGTACCCTATACGTTTTGATGAGTGGCTTTCGAAATGTCTAACATAAATGGCTGCATCTTTTGACTGAATTCACTTAGAAGCTTTACATTTTTTATATAGCCAAGGGACCGTAGACCTTAATATGCGACATAAATTTCAGACTGATACGTCTCCCTGTTCCTAACAAAAAGGTTTCTTAACAGTCGGGGGAAACAGACAGACAGAGGGAAGAGGGTTTCAAGGTTTCGGTTTTACAGATGGAACATGGAGCCCTAAAGAAGAAGAATAGAAGACAAGAGAGAGAGAGAGAGAGAAACGACATTACTCACAAATGAGGAACTATTTGTCTTGGTGTGTCATTGTGTGACTGTCAATTCTGTCTTGAGCTGTGTCCTTGTTTGTTCTTAATTTCACCCAATCAAATCGGAGCCAATGGACGAGCAATTTACCACAAAAGAGAGAGAGAGAAGTTATTTTATAGCTTTACTGCCTGGGGGTCTGGGGTTGTTCGACCGGCTGTTGTAAGTCTTTCTATTAGACACGATTCCGGCTACTTGCGTGTCGATGAGGATGACATCAAATATGAGGATAACAAACAGTCAATCGACGAGCAAAGAAAATGTCCAACATGGCCTGGAATCAACCCGGGACCCCACGATCTAGAAGTAGCGAGGTTAGCCGTTAGACCATGAGCTGTGGACAGTTTACTACAGAAATGCTATTGCAATCCGTGGAAAGGGATAAGCGACACAGTTACGGCAAAGCTGTAAGGAAAGTGGCACGCAGAAATATTTAGAGAGTGAGAGGGGAAAACGCAAGCGTTTATGGACGCAAATGGGTTCTACTTTATAGGGAAGCACAACTAAGAGTACATACTTGGTAATACATACATTTACGTGATGAGGCTCTTTTCTTTATTGGGTAATCTTTCCACAGACCCAAAGGATTGCTACAGGACCGCTGGATTTTGTCATTGTATAAGGAACTTGTTCAATGACTTTCAGGCGCACAAAGATATGCCACAAAAAATGGTTTCCCGGCGACCAGTGCCGTACTTTTTTCTTTTTCTTTTTTTTTTAACGCTTGTATCCTTCAAACTGACAATTTAGTCTCTGAACAGCCAGCCACTTATTAACAGTCCTCTTGGAACTACTCTCTCACTCCAGTTTATCAGCTTCTCTAGCTGTCATTGTGTCCTGGGAACATGCGATTACCAGCTGTATCTTACTCCTGAGCCGCACGTGCTCTTCTAGCTGTGGCCAACGCTCTTCCGGCAGGTGACCTTGTCAATGAACTTCTCAGAAAGACTTCATCAAGCCAATTTAAGTCGAGAACGCTCGTCTTATTTCTTTCGCCAGCAGGGTGAAGTGGTCTGGGAGAGCCAGAGTCGCAAGTTGCTCTCACTGGACGAGCTCACTGACCTCACCTGACAAACTGGAGCGAAACCACTACGCCCAGTTGCTAAATAGACTAACAGATTATTCGTCCCTCTTTGGAACGAAATCCATCACTGATTCTGCGTCTCAGGGATCCGGTAGTTTTTTGGTATGTTGGTGGAGGTAAGTGGCATTAGATGTACACTACTGGCCATTAAAATTGCTACACCACGAAGATGATGTGCTACAGACGCGAAATTTAACCGACAGGAAGAAGATGCTGTGATATGCAAATGATTAGCTTTTCAGAGCATTCACACAAGATTGGTGATGGTGGTGACACCTACAACGTGCTGACATGAGGAAAGTTTCCAACCGATTTCTCATACACAAACAGCAGTTGACCGGCGTTGCCTGGTGAAACGTTGTTGTGATGCCTCGTGTAAGGAGGAGAAATGCGTACCATCACGTTTCCGACTTTGATAAAGGTCGGATCGTAGCCTATCGCGATTGCGGTTTATCGTATCGCGACATTGCTGCTCGCGTTGGTCGAGGTCCAATGACTGTTAGCAGAATATGGAATCGGTGGGTTCAGGAGGGTAATACGGAACGCCGTGATGGATTCCAACGGCCTCGTATCACTAGCAGCCGAGATCACAGGCATCTTATCCGCATGCCTGTAACGGATCGTGCAGCCACGTCTCGATCTCTGAGTCAACAGATGCGGACGTTTGCAAGACAACAACCATCTGCACGATCAGTTCGACGACGTTTGCAGCAGCATGGACTCTCAGCTCGGAGACCATGGCTGCGGTTACCCTTGACGCTGCATCACAGACAGGAGCGCTTGCGATGGTGTACTCAACGACGAACTTGGGTGCACGAATGGCAAAACGTCATTTTCTCGGAAGAATCCAGGTTCTGCTTACGGCATCATGATGGTCCCATTCGTGTTTGGCGACATAGCGGTGAACGCACATTAGAAGCGTATACTCGTCATCGCCATACTGGCGTATCACCCGGTGTGATGGTATGGAGTGCCATTGGTTACACGTCTCCGTCACCTCTTGTTCGCATTGACGTTACATTTCAGATGTGTTACGACCCGTGGCTCTACCCATCATTCGATCCCTGCGAAACCCTACATTACAGCAGCATAATGCACGACCGCATGAGTACGGGCCTTTCTGGATACAGAAAATGTTCGACTGCTGCCCTGGGCAGCACATTGTCCAGATCTCTCATCAATCTGGTCATGGTGGCCGAGCAACTGGCTCGTCACAATACGCCAGTGACTACTCTTGATGAACTGTGGTATCGTGTTGAAGCTGCATGGGCAGCTGTACCAGTACACGCCATCGTAGCTCTGTTTGACTCAATGCACAGGCATATCAAGGCCGTTATTACGGCCAAAGGTGGTTGTTCTGGGTACTGATTTCTCAGGATCTATTCGCCCAAATTGCGTGAAAATGCAATCACATGTCAGTTCTAGTATGATATATTTGTTCAATGAATACCCGCTTATCATCTGCATTTCTTCATCGTGTAGGAATTTTAATGGCCAGTAGTGTATTTGCACAGGTCACGCAATTCGCGTAAGTAAAGGGCCGCTGATTTGTGCACGCGGTGATGGCGCCCGATAGCGACCAGATGGATTTCATAGGATTTACATCAGGCACGTTTGGTCACCGAGACATCAACATGAGTTCACTATAATGCTCCTTAAACCACTGTGGCACTGTTCTAGCGACGAGAAACGGACACTTAAACTGCTGAAAGATTGCATCACCATCGAGGAAGACATCAAGAATTAACGGATGCAAGTGGTTTGCAGCTGTCAGCGCGTGTTCCATTACCAGCATATGCTCCACGCAACAGCAGGAGAATGTCTCCCACAGCATAATACTGCTCCCACCAGCCAGCGTCCGTGGCGCGCTGCACGTTTCGAGCCTCCGTCCACCTCGATGACGGTGTTTGTGGAGACGACCATAGACCTGGTGTAACAAAATTGTAGTTCACTCGAAGAACTGACACGTTTGCATTGATCGACGGCCGAACCCAATTGTCCCGTACCCACTGCAATCGTAACTGAAGATATCGTTGGGTCAACATGTGAACGCATAAGAGTGGTCTGCTGCGATGCTCCATTTTCGACAATGTTCGGTGAACGGTGTGCTACGAAACACTTGTGCTTGCACCAGCATTGTGCTCTTCCGGCAGAGAAGCCACAGATCACTATATTTTACAGAGCAGACAAGCCTCCGAACCCGACGATTTCTGAAGAGTCGTGGACGTCCAACCATTTAGCGCCTACTGGTAGTTTCACTGTCCTACCTCTTTCCACAGATGATCACGACAGTAGCTCGGGAACATTCGAGCAACTTCCCGATACTCGTTCATAGGCTTTGCGTAGTAATAATCTGGCGTTTGTCAAAGCCGCTTATGTCAATGGCTTACCCATTTGCAGCCCATACCTTCGGTAAGGCGATGCCCCGTCCGTGTCTGCTTTACTTACATGCTTGTGTTACCGCGTCACGTGCCGGAACGCCACCAAGCGGCGTCCGACGTCGCGGCGGGCAGTGGTCACAGTGTTTTGGCTTGCAGTGTATACTGAACTATGTGATGTTTCATGCCAAATAGTCCCTATACGAATCAATACATCAAGATACCTGTCTTATTATAATCTTTGCTTTACATTTTTCTATTCGATCTCCTATAGTTACTGGTGAAATATTGCACTAATGCAGCTCATATTTATTTTTCTATAGTCTATCTCCCACAGAACTTTTGATTTCGTTTGTTCCACGCTTCATATCCCCAAGCCGAACTGTTGTTTTGATTGGATGGTATTGCTGATGCCACTGAATGATCCCCCTTTCCCTGTTTCACTTGCGAATGGGGAAGACAAGCTTTCTGGTCGTGGTCATTTCGCGAGTCATGTGACGGAAGAAGTAATGTGTTGTTTGACTCTTTCCGGAAAAGTGCTCTCTCGAAATTTCAATAGTAAATATCTAGGTGAAGCACAACGCCCCGCTTTTGGCGTCTGCCACTGATGTTTGTAGAGCATATCTGTAACGCTCTCGCGCCGACTAAACGATACTGTAACAAAACACATCGCTGTTCGTTGGATCTTCTCTATCTCTTCTCTTAGTGCTCCCTGATAAAGATCCCAAACTGATGAACAGTACTCAAGAATCGGTTGAACAAGCTCGCGGGTTAGAATCCTGCCTAGTGCATGGATGTGTGAGGTGTCCTTAGGTTAGTTAGCTTTAAGTAATTCTAAGTTGTAGGCGACTGATGACCTCGGATACTAAGCCATTTGAACCATTTTCGGTTGAACAAGCATCTTGTAAGCCAATTCTTTCGCTCATGAGCTTCATTTCCTTAAGATTCTTCCTGCGAATCTACGTCTGGCATCTACTTTTCCTACTATTAGCTTTATGTGGATAGTTGTCCTAGATATTTTACGATAGACATTGTTTCCAGCAGTCTCTCATCAATAGTGTAGTTGTACAGTAATGGATTTCTTTTCCTATGTAGGCGCAACATGTTACGCTTTTTTACGTTCACTTCAACTGCCAGAATATACACCATTCGTTAATCCTTTGTAGGTCATCCTGCAAATCGATACTACCTTTTGGAATTGCAGCTTTTTTATAGACAGCCACATTATCTGTCGGATACTTACTGCTAGATAATTTGTATGTTCTATAAACTGTAACAGTAACGGTCCTATCACACTCCGAAACTTATATTCATCATTTTTTAAAAATTTATTTATTTTTAAGGCAGTTCAGGACGGTGTCAAATTCCTTCCTGAAGTTAAGGAATATGGCATCAATCTGAGCGCCGTCGTCTACAGCACTGTGGATCTCATGTAGGAACAGAGCGAGCTTCAGGCTGATAGCTTATTTTGTAGTATGAGAAGATTATAAGAAAAAGTATCAACTACCAGTTTATTAGAAACGATGCTAAGACACTAAACAAGTTACCTGTAGAGAGCAAAGTTAAATTGCTTAGCGTCATATGTCTACGGATCGTTTCGATCATTTCGAATCTGTCCAAAGGACCCTTCTTCAATTTCCGGTCCAGTACGGTCTACACCATTATTTTGGTTTCTTTTATTCTGAGCAACTGCTGCCCGACAGCTCGTAAATACTCAAAGAAATATTTATGTATCAGCAGTAGCTGCTGATAAACTATATCTTTATTCGAAGCCAGTTTATATCGAAATGATTATTATCAGGCAGCATAAAACTACAAAAGCAGCCTATATGGTATCACTCCTCCTGCGACGAAAAAAAAACCTATTGCTGCGCCACTGTCATTATTTATGTATTTTCGTGATGTTAGCACACCGTCAGTTTCTATGTAGCCTGGTGATACGTGGAGTACATTGCTGATACACCTGGTTAGAAAAACCAGTCAGATGATATAATGTCAAAAATGAAATTGTATAAAAGTATACCAGTAGTTCTGAAAGTATTTTAGCCAGATTTTAAACTGTGGGTCGCCGCCCGCTAAAGGAAAGAAAGGGAGACACGAACATAAGGGATTAACGTTCTGTCGATGCCTAGATCATTGAAGCAAATATTCGGATCGTGAAATGAAATCGATTGTGTCTTTCTGGCAGCTCTACTGAGGCAGCTATTTATATCTTCGCAAAGGTCGTAATAAAACTTCACCAGTTCCATATGTGAGGAGTGGAAGTAATTTGATTGTGGCTGTCATAACATTCTGTTAGATAAATTAAGGTTTTATGGAATAATGTTTCAGTGCATACTTGGTTTAGTACCTGTTTACGAAACGGAATGAAGAAAGTTACAATAAGTTGCTGAAGGAATACAAACAGAGGTGCAACCTCATGCACATAAGGAGAAATGACAATGTGTGTTCAGCAGAGTTCAATCATGGGCCCATTATTACTCTTGTTCTACCCTAGTAATTTGCAATTTTATGGTACCCAGGTATGAGAATTAATCGTTTTTGCAGATGATTGCCAGTCTGAACAAAGAAGTGTCATCAGTGAAAACAGTAAGTGATTTTTTGTGTAAGTTATTAACTAGGATTGCCCGAACGAACTAGGTGTAAACATAAACGCAGCTCATCCAGTTCTGTTCTATCAAAAACAACCTTACTCCTATTGTTTTTGGTTGCCAACATAAAAAATAAACAATGCAGAAAATTCTGAGTCATTAATGAAAATTAAAACTTGAAAATTCATATAGTAAACTTGCTATAACATTTTGGTTCAGCTGCTTTTGAAATGAAAATAAATTGCGACTTTGTGTTCATAGAAATCAACACATTAACCTATTTTCATCTACTGATGTCCTAGGCGATAATATTCTGAGGTAACTCCTCAGTTAGCCTAAAACAAAGTAATCACATTTATCTGTTAAGCTGGAAGACACACATCACACAGACATCTGTTTAAGCAAATACCACAGCGTCATATTACGTTTATTCACTGATGAAATTTGTTGTCAACAATCCCTTGTACATTGAGAGAAATAGAGGTAGTCACAAATACAATACTAGAAGGTATACTAAAGAGCCATGCATAAACTCTCCTTAATCCATTGGCACCATTTCATACGTAAAAATCAATTTCTTTCCATCGATGAACCTTGTGACAATGAATGCCATGTATATTGTCCCTTCGTTCATTATAGCTTCCACCATTACAGCTACAGTTACTTTGGATATGGACACTAAACTACTCACAAGCGAACTGTCCCAGGAGTAAATAAAAGATATTGATGGAATCTTTATGTAGAGATGTCAAAATAATGCAATACATATTTTTCCATTTTTGCCCAATTTCATTTTTAAGGGATGAAAAACATTCCAAAAGGTAATTTGGTGTATCACATGTAGAGGGCATATCTCCAAAACAATGATATGTAAAAAGATGTGGTTGCTATAAAAGCTGAAATGTAGTTAACGTTCGTGAAATCTGTATAATTAACTTTTGTAATAATTTGAAATTTTGCTTAATATCCCACTGCCATTAATTAATATGCAATATTGAAAAAAAATTGTTGCAATGTACATGAAAGAAACTTTCATGCCATATCAATCCATGTATAGAAAAGCTGGTTTCTGAAACGATAGTTTTGGAAAATAAGTTTTACACAGTTTCCTGTGAGAGTATTTTCAACATACCTAATTGAAATATCTTCACTATTATTCTAATTATTTGTTTTACTCATTTTTGTCTAAGGTTTTAAGTAGCTATTTTAGATTTTAAATTCATGTTTTTTTTTCTTACCATGTCACATGCATGTGTTATTAAATCAAAACAGTAAATAACTCGTTATTGTTTATTGTTACGATAATGATACTCTGTACAGAAATGCTTAAAACACTACGCTTTTTTTACAATAAGCACGTGAAGGGAACGAAATTTCCTCATGTAACATACACAGAGAACAATACAATGTAAAACAAAATTCAGTAGAATCCTCAAATTGTTGTGGCTGATCCCATAATTTCTGTCTTGCCCTCCCCTTCTCATAGTTTCAAAAGAAACTAAGGCCTTGACCAGGAATTCAAGTAACTGTTTTTTAAGCCCCAAGTTTTCTTGTAACAGAATCTAAAAATGTCAAACTAACGTCTTACCATGTCAAAAGATAATTGACGAAAAATTTATTTCACAGTGCTTGAGAAAAATCTGTATTATTGTTAGATTCCAGCGGTGGTCAGCGTGAAAGACCCGTTTTCAGCGTCATGCCTGAGAAAAAGTTACTTGTTGGTCTGGTGATCTCAAAAGGCTCAATGGGAGAGGTATAGCCGGTAAATGTATAGAGCTTTCGATGTTGGGTAAACTTTGTAAGAAGATTTTCGGATCTAGTCCTTCTGAATGATTATGGTATCAATTTCCACTTGAGAAACAATATCTTCAAGCTTCAGTTACTAGTACAAAATCAGTTTCCTTTGCTGAGGTTTTGCAATATACTGGCATATGCCTACTACAAATCAAGATATTTAGAGGATCACCTGCCATAGGTTGAGAATGCTTATGAATTTTGTTTTATATTGTGTGTATTATGTGAAGAAATATCGTTCATTTTATGTGTGGGATGTAAAAAGACTTTATGTTTTCAGCATTATTTTACATTTTACCATTATTGCAATGATTTTATACCATAATGAATTACTTATTATTTTCAGTTATCAAAATACACACTGTGGGGTAGTAAACTAAAAAAAACACGAATTTTAAATGTAACATAACAATTTAAAACAAAAAACTAAAATAAGTAACTGAAATAATTAGCATAACAATGAATCTTAATTAGGTATGCTGAAAATATTCTGACAGTACATCGTGTACTGCCTATTTTCCAAAAGTGGTATTTCAGAATCAGCTTTATTACATGTGGATGGATGTTGTGTGAAAGCTTCTTTCATTTATATTACACCAAAAGTTTTCGTTTCTCAGAATTAGTTATGGTTGTCAGGTATTTTGTGAAATTTCAAATTATTGAAAACAATAAATATACAGCTTTCATAAACGTTAATTACTTTTCGTCTTTCATGTGAGACACACTGTTTACATTTCGGGTTTCTCTAAAACTAATATGCCAAACTATCTATCTGTCTTTTACCTGTTAACAGTGACAATGAGCAAAAATGAAATAAATGTAGTGCATTATTTTTACATCTCTATAAGCCCACAAAATTTCGTTTATCTACACTTGAGAATGTTGCCTTGTTAGTCTGTGTTTATCAACCTTCGTGTCAACATTAGTCAAATTATTGCTGTGTACATGATTTATTTTCCAATTTATTAAAAGTCTTATGAGAATGGTAAGAGGTTACATTATTTAGAGTTTAAATACTGGAAGACTTTCTCTGCCGGTTTCATAAAATTCCTGACGTAAACCTATAATCTCTCACTAAAATATTCCGGCTGAAAAATGTCTCAATAAAATGTTGACGAGTTTCTTACTTCTTAGCAGCTAAATTAAATCAAGAAAAGAACTGAATAGTATGGAAAACAATGGAAAAACGCCACATTATTTAACATCAGTAGATGAATTGAAAACATTTATTTGTTTCGTAATTTTATCTGGATAACATACATTACCCACCGAAAGAGATTATCGGTCAGAAGCAGACAATCTGCTTCTGCTACTTGTAAAACCATCCCATACCACGTAATAAAAATCGTCAACTAAAAGCCATGCATCATTTTGCGGATGATAATGAAATGGATGTCTACAAAAGTGATCGAGCACTCGAGTTCATAATCTGATTGTCGCGGAGAATAAAAACTTGCAGAACTGACGTATTTAGGTAGATCTTTCTATCGATGAAGTAATGGTCTTAGATAATAACAGTTATTTTTGTTTGCAAAGTGTATAACAGATCTGGCTCTATGTACAGGGTGTTTCAAAAATGACCGGTATATTTGAAACGGCAATAAAAACTAAACGAGCAGCGATAGAAATACACCGTTTGTTGCAATATGCTTGGGACAACAGTACATTTTCAGGCGGACAAACTTTCGAAGCTACAGTAGTTACAATTTTCAACAACAGATGGCGCTGCAAGTGATGTGAAAGATATAGAAGACAACGCAGTCTGTGGGTGCGCCATTCTGTACGTCGTCTTTCTGCTGTAAGTGTGTGCTGTTCACAACGTGCAAGTGTGCTGTGGACAACATGGTTTATTCCTTAGAATAGAGGATTTTTCTGGTGTTGGAATTCCACCGCCTAGAACACAGTGTTGTTGCAACAAGACGAAGTTTTCAACGGAGGTTTAATGTAACCAAAGGACCGAAAAGCGATACAATAAAGGATCTGTTTGAAAAATTTCAACGGACTGGGAACGTGACGGATGAACGTGCTGGAAAGGTAGGGCGACCGCGTACGGCAACCACAGCGGGCAACGCGCAGCTAGTGCAGCAGGTGATCCAACAGCGGCCTCGGGTTTCCGTTCGCCGTGTTGCAGCTGCAGTCCAAATGACGCCAACGTCCACGTATCGTCTCATGCGCCAGAGTTTACACCTCTATCCATACAAAATTCAAACGCGGCAACCCCTCAGCGCCGCTACCATTGCTGCACGAGAGACATTTGCTAACGATATAGTGCACAGGATTGATGACGGCGATATGCATGTGGGCAGCATTTGGTTTACTGACGAAGCTTATTTTTACCTGGACGGCTTCGTCAATAAACAGAACTGGCGCATATGGGGAACCGAAAAGCCCCATGTTGCAGTCCCATCGTCCCTGCATCCTCAAAAAGTACTGGTCTGGGCCGCCATTTCTTCCAAAGGAATCATTGGCCCATTTTTCAGATCCGAAACGATTACTGCATCACGCTATCTGGACATTCTTCGTGAATTTGTGGCGGTACAAACTGCCTTAGACGACACTGCGAACACCTCGTGGTTTATGCAAGATGGTGCCCGGCCACATCGCACGGCCGACGTCTTTAATTTCCTGAATGAATATTTCGATGATCGTGTGATTGCTTTGGGCTCTCCGAAACATACAGGAGGCGGCGTGGATTGGCCTCCCTATTCGCCAGACATAAACCCCTGTGACTTCTTTCTGTGGGGACACTTCAAAGACCAGGTGTACCGCCAGAATCCAGAAACAATTGAACAGCTGAAGCAGTACATCTCATCTGCATGTGAAGCCATTCCGCCAGACACTTTGTCAAAGGTTTCGGGTAATTTCATTTAGAGACTACGCCATATTATTGCTACACATGGTGGATATGTGGAAAATATCGTACTATAGTTTCCCAGACCGCAGCGCCATCTGTTGTTGAAAATTGTAACTACTGTAATTTCGAAAGTTTGTCTGCCTGAAAATGTACTGTTGTCCCAAGCATATTGCAACAAACGGTGTATTTCTATCGCTGCTCGTTTAGTTTGTATTGCCGTTTCAAATATACCGGTCATTCTTGAAACACCCTGTAGGAGCTAACTATTGACTTTGGCAAATGCTTTCTTACCATCTTTTAAGGGCACAGAAGTTACTTTTTAGTTTGAATGTTTATAAATAAATCTTTCCCAATGTGAAACTGTGAATTTTATTTCAAATTAATCCGTCTTAAAAATAAAGTGTAACAAAATTTGTAAAATAGAAGAGGAAGCAGCAGAAAGATCGATCATTTATAGTACATAGCAAGTGGCAGGCGTCCCATTTATAGGAGTGGATCGATTTAAACGTATATATTATTATAGACCTTTTCAACACTTCTTTGAAATTTTGTAAACCGACTCAAACTTTAAAATAATTCGGGCGCTAATGAGTTAACCGATTTAGGGAAAGCGCGGAAGACTTACATGACTGGACGCGAATCAAGTACCATAACTTCTGCGCCACCCCTTTGTTTGGCAACAAGAAGGAAGGTTGCATGGTATCCACTGCAGTAGAACAGAGGTGGTGAAGGCGAGGTCGTGTACTGGAGAGAGGAACACGACGCCTGCGCCGTCTGGGTGTCGTCTTTTCGGACCACCGACCGTGAACCATGATCCTAGGAAACTTCCCTCGCTCGCGTGGCCGTGCGCGGCTCGAAGTTCAGCAGCGCGAAACAGATGCTGTTCACCAGACCACTCAGCTCCGACGTGACGTTTCGAAACCTTCCGTTGTAATTGTTCAACTGATCCAAGCCCGTTTCCCATTACCGTACGTGCCGTCGCCGCAAGAGACAGTCTCCTTTCGACAGTGCCAGAAGGCTTACACAGCGGTTTCTCTTTAATGGCCTTGCAAAAAGCAGTTAACTCGTGTCTGTGGCCAAGGTCGGTGATTATTCTGAGAAATAGTGCTCTAGGCGGAATCAATAGTTGTATCGTCTATAGGTGCTAGAAGGGGTTTGCATGGGCAGAAAATGTTGGAATGCGGAAAAGGTGGGAGAGATTTCTAAATCTACAGATAATGCGCCAGTGATCCGTGTTGTTTAATTTCACATGTCACCATACAGTATTTTAAGAAGACTGATTCCAAACTACTACAAAACCATTCTAACAGTTATAGGGAGCCTGAGCGATGTTTCTCTATGGAAATGAGTGAATATACACTCCTGGAAATGGAAAAAAGAACACATTGACACCGGTGTGTCAGACCCACCATACTTGCTCCGGACACTGCGAGAGGGCTGTACAAGCAATGATCACACGCACGGCACAGCGGACACACCAGGAACCGCGGTGTTGGCCGTCGAATGGCGCTAGCTGCGCAGCATTTGTGCACCGCCGCCGTCAGTGTCAGCCAGTTTGCCGTGGCATACGGAGCTCCATCGCAGTCTTTAACACTGGTAGCATGCCGCGACAGCGTGGACGTGAACCGTATGTGCAGTTGACGGACTTTGAGCGAGGGCGTATAGTGGGCATGCGGGAGGCCGGGTGGACGTACCGCCCAATTGCTCAACACGTGGGGCGTGAGGTCTCCTCAGTACATCGATGTTGTCGCCAGTGGTCGGCGGAAGGTGCACGTGCCCGTCGACCTGGGACCGGACCGCAGCGACGCACGGATGCACGCCAAGACCGTAGGAACCTACGCAGTGCCGTAGGGGACCGCACCGCCACTTCCCAGCAAATTAGGGACACTGTTGCTCCTGGGGTATCGGCGAGGACCATTCGCAACCGTTTCCATGAAGCTGGGCTACGGTCCCACACACCGTTAGGCCGTCTTCCGCTCACGCCCCAACATCGTGCAGCCCGCCTCCAGTGGTGTCGCGACAGGCGTGAATGGAGGGACGAATGGAGACGTGTCGTCTTCAGCGATGAGAGTCGCTTCTGCCTTGGTGTCAATGATGGTCGTATGCGTGTTTGGCGCCGTGCAGGTGAGCGCCACAATCAGGACTGCATACGACCGAGGCACACAGGGCCAACACCTGGCATCATGGTGTGGGGAGCGATCTCCTACACTGGCTGTACACCACTGGTGATCGTCGAGGGGACACTGAATAGTGCACGGTACATCCAAACCGGCATCGAACCCATCGTTCTACCATTCCTAGACCGGCAAGGAAACTTGCTGTTCCAACAGGACAATGCACGTCCGTATGTATCCCGTGCCACCCAACGTGCTCTAGAAGGTGTAAGTCAACTACCCTGGCCAGCAAGATCTCCGGATCTGTCCCCCATTGAGCATGTTTGGGACTGGATGAAGCGTCGTCTCACGCGGTCTGCACGTCCAGCACGAACGCTGGTCCAACTGAGGCGCCAGGTGGAAATGGCATGGCAAGCCGTTCCACAGGACTACCTCCAGCATCTCTACGATCGTCTCCATGGGAGAATAGCAGCCTGCATTGCTGCGAAAGGTGGATATACACTGTACTAGTGCCGACATTGTGCATGCTCTGTTGCCTGTGTCTATGTGCCTGTGGTTCTGTCAGTGTGATCATGTGATGTATCTGACCCCAGGAATGTGTCAATAAAGTTTCCCCTTCCTGGGACAATGAATTCACGGTGTTCTTATTTCAATATATATATATATATATATATATATACACTCCTGGAAATTGAAATAAGAACACCGTGAATTCATTGTCCCAGGAAGGGGAAACCAATATATATATATATATATATATATATATATATATATATATATATATATATATATTGGTTTCTTGTTTTTAGCTTCTAACAAGTAAATATTCACTCATTTCCATAGAGAAACATATATATATATATATATATATATATATATATATATATATATATATATATATATATACTGGACTGACCTGGGACGTTTCTATGGAACATGCACGTAAAATTCCACTTTAAAAGCTATTTTCCTTATAACTTGAATCAAACTGACTCTCGGTCGTCACTGAGCGTCGGATGAAAGACGCGACAAGCAACATTTGTTTCGGCTGACTCCAGCTTCGCATTGCAAACGAAATTGTAGGTGTTACTGATGCCTACCGAAATAGGAGGGAGACTGAAAAAAAAAGGCTCTGAGCACTATGGGACTTAACTTCTGAGGTCATTGTCATCAGTCCCTAAAACTTAGAACTACTTAAACCTAACTAACCTAAGGACATCACACACATCCATGCCCGAGGCAGAATTCGAACCTGCGATCGTAGCGGTCGCGCGGTTCCAGACTGTAGCGCCTAGAACCGCTCGGCCACCCCGGCCGGCAGGGATACTGCCAGATGTTTTTCTCGATGTATATATTCCACTTTTAAAGTGGAAATTTACGTGCACAAGTTTTCGAGATATTTTACAGGTACTTCACGTGCCTTTTACGAGGTGATGTCCCCAGACGAAACGATGGCTTTTTGATTTTGCGTTCTGTGTTCGAATCCCGATTATTACTTGTATTTTTGTTTTACATTTATACACCCATATCTATAGAAGATAACTATACGAATGTTTTCCAGTGTGTGCTGTTATCACTTTGTCCTTTTGCGAATTTAGACTTTCTTGCAAACCTCGATGATGAAGTTTTCTCGAGTTATCAGCCGAGTCAAGACGTCGTGCTTCGGCAAAGTTTTAACAAGTTTCCTACTTGTCATGAGAAGTAGAAACGACGCCTTGACTCGGCTGATAACCCGAGAAGACTTAATCAACGTTGCCCTTATCCGTCTACTAACTGTATGTCAGATGAACGAATTTAACAAGGAAAGAATTATATGAAAGTGTTCTCGGTGTAATTCCTGTAATGCGTATTGGTTCATATTCAACTTCAAGTGCCAGTTTTAGGAAGAATGATCCGTTATGCGTGGTTTGCTGCAAAATAATTGCAAACGCACGAAAACTTCACTATTGCTAACAACATTTCTTTCCTGAGTGAGATTCGTACGCAGGAATGAACTGCGAAAACTCGGCTTTCGCGCGATGCTGGTGGTGTGCGGAATATCTGTGCTTCAAATGTTTCTACGACCGGTATCATCGAAGAGAATGCACCACATCTTCCTGAAAAATAAACGTATGAATAAAATGCAAGAATTAAGGTAAGAAATGATATGAGAATTAAATTTCAGAATAAGAGAATTTAAATTCTACACACACAAAGATTACGTAATAAATGTATGACACTGTGAAAGCCAGTTGTAATTTTACAGTTAATATAGTGCTCTTATCTCCCCTAATTTGATAAGAAACATTCGTGTACTAACCTTCTACGGACATGTGTAGATAAATCAAAAGCAATAATCTGGTTTCGAACACTGAGCGCAAAATTAAAAAAATCGCGATGCTTAACACAGAGCCACAAGTTCGACTGAGGACATAGAGTGGATAAAGGCACATAAATCACTTCTAAAATACCTCGAAAACTTTGACCGTCGTTTTTCCAGAAACGGTCGAGTATCTACGGATAAGCCGACACACGTGGTCGTGTATTTTGAGTCCTCTTTCGCCGTGAGAAGTTTCTGGGAAATCGAGTGATGGCACTTTTTTCCTCGACAGTTGCTGCTGAAGCACTGGTTATTCTTCCCATTTCATAGTCCATGTTAGTACATATCGATAAAACTACACTCCTGGAAATTGAAATAAGAACACCGTGAATTCATTGTCCCAGGAAGGGGAAACTTTATTGACACATTCCTGGGGTCAGATACATCACATGATCACACTGACAGAACCACAGGCACATAGACACAGGCAACAGAGCATGCACAATGTCGGCACTAGTACAGTGTATATCCACCTTTCGCAGCAATGCAGGCTGCTATTCTCCCATGGAGACGATCGTAGAGATGCTGGATGTAGTCCTGTGGAACGGCTTGCCATGCCATTTCCACCTGGCGCCTCAGTTGGACCAGCGTTCGTGCTGGACGTGCAGACCGCGTGAGACGACGCTTCATCCAGTCCCAAACATGCTCAATGGGGGACAGAT
Source organism: Schistocerca serialis cubense (assembly GCF_023864345.2). Taxonomy (NCBI): domain Eukaryota; kingdom Metazoa; phylum Arthropoda; class Insecta; order Orthoptera; family Acrididae; genus Schistocerca; species Schistocerca serialis. Next base: position 697,665,987 of record NC_064641.1, on the reverse strand, counting down.
CCGGAGATCTTGCTGGCCAGGGTAGTTGACTTACACCTTCTAGAGCACGTTGGGTGGCACGGGATACATGCGGACGTGCATTGTCCTGTTGGAACAGCAAGTTCCCTTGCCGGTCTAGGAATGGTAGAACGATGGGTTCGATGACGGTTTGGATGTACCGTGCACTATTCAGTGTCCCTTCGACGATCACCAGTGGTGTACAGCCAGTGTAGGAGATCGCTCCCCACACCATGATGCCGGGTGTTGGCCCTGTGTGCCTCGGTCGTATGCAGTCCTGATTGTGGCGCTCACCTGCACGGCGCCAAACACGCATACGACCATCATTGACACCAAGGCAGAAGCGACTCTCATCGCTGAAGACGACACGTCTCCATTCGTCCCTCCATTCACGCCTGTCGCGACACCACTGGAGGCAGGCTGCACGATGTTGGGGCGTGAGCGGAAGACGGCCTAACGGTGTGCGGGACTGTAGCCCAGCTTCATGGAGACGGTTGCGAATGGTCCTCGCCGATACCCCAGGAGCAACAGTGTCCCTAATTTGCTGGGAAGTGGCGGTGCGGTCCCCTACGGCACTGCGTAGGATCCTACGGTCTTGGCGTGCATCCGTGCGTCGCTGCGGTCCGGTCCCAGGTCGACGGGCACGTGCACCTTCCGCCGACCACTGGCGACAACATCGATGTAATGTGGAGACCTCACGCCCCTCGTGTTGACCAATTCGGCGGTACGTCCATCCGGCCTCCCGCATGCCCACTATACGCCCTCGCTCAAAGTCCGTCAACTGCACATACGGTTCACGTCCACGCTGTCGCGGCATGCTACCAGTGTTAAAGACTGCGATGGAGCTCCGTATGCCACGGCAAACTGGCTGACACTGACGGCGACGGTGCACAAATGCTGCGCAGCTAGCGCCATTCGACGGCCAACACCGCGGTTCCTGGTGTGTCCGCTGTGCCGTGCGTGTGATCATTGCTTGTACAGCCCTCTCGCAGTGTCCGGAGCAAGTATGGTGGGTCTGACACACCGGTGTCAATGTGTTCTTTTTTCCATTTCCAGGAGTGTATAATCGCACTGGTATAATTTGGGACAGCTCTATCTAATGGGTGCGTAAAATTCTGCTTTAAACATAATTTTCTTTGTAACGGAAAACAAACCAACACCTCGAGTTGTGAATGGACGTCGAATGAAACATGTGATGAGCAGTGCCTGCTTCGTCCCCCTCTAGCTAAACACTGCAAAAATGAAACTGAAAATGACTGCCGACACACCAGAGAAATTGAGCCTGACGACCATTCGGAGGATACCCTATACAGGGTGTTACAAAAAGGTACGGCCAAACTTTCAGGAAACATTCCTCACACACAAAGAAAGAAAATATGTTATGTGGACATGTGTCCGGAAACGCTTACTTTCCATGTTAGAGCTCATTTTATTACTTCTCTTCAAATCACATTAATCATGGAATGGAAACACACAGTAACAGAACGTACCAGCGTGACTTCAAACACTTTGTTACAGGAAATGTTCAAAATGTCCTCCGTTAGCGAGGATACATGCATCCACCCTCCGTTGCATGGAATGCCTGATGCGCTGATGCAGCCCTGGAGAATGGCGTATTGTATCACAGCCGTCCACAATACGAGCACGAAGGGTCTCTACGTTTGGTACCGGGGTTGCGTAGACAAGAGCTTTCAAATGCCCCCGTAAATGAAAGTCAAGAGGGTTGAGGTCAGGAGAGCGTGGAGGCTATGGAATTGGTCCGCCTCGGTCACCGAATCTGTTGTTGAGAAGCGTACGAACACTTGGACTGAAATGTGAAGGAGCTCCATCGTGCATGAACCACATGTTGTGTCGTACTTGTAAAGGCACATGTTCTAGCAGCACAGGTAGAGTATCCCGTATGAAATCATGATAACGTGCTCCATTGAGCGCAGGTGGAAGAACATGGGGCCCAATCAAAACATCACCAACAATGCCTGCCCAAACGTTCACAGAAATCTGTGTTGATGACGTGATTGCAGAATTGCGTGCGGAATCTCGTCAGCCCACTCATGTTGATTGTGAAAATTTACAATTTGATCACGTTGGAAAGAAGCCTCGTCCGCAGAGAGAACATTTGCACTGAAATGAGGATTGACACATTGTTGGATGAACCATTCGCAGAAGTGTACCCGTGGAGGCCAATCAGCTGCTGATAGTGCCTGCACACGCTGTACATGGTACGGAAACAACTGGTTCTCCCGTAGCATATAGTGACGTGGTCAACGTTACCTTGTACAGCAGCAACTTCTCTGACGCTGACATTAGGGTTATCGTCAACTGCACGAAGAATTGCCTCGTCCATTGCACGTGTCCTCGTCGTTCTAGGTCATTCCCAGTCGCGAGTCATAGGCTGGAATGTTCCGTGCTCCCTAAGACGCCGATCAATTGCTTCGAACGTCTTCCTGTCGGGATACCTTCGTTCTGGAAATCTGTCTCGATACAAACGTACCGCGCCACGGCTATTGCCCCGTGCTAATCCATACATCAAATGGGCACCTGCCAACTGCGCATTTGTAAACATTGCACTGACTGCAAAACAACGTTCGTGATGAACACTAACCTGTTGATGCTACGTACTGATGTGCTTGATGGTAGTACTGTAGAGCAATGAGTCGCATGTCAACACAAGCACCGAAGTCAACATTACCTTCCTTCAATTGGGCCAACTGTCGGTGAATCGTGGAAGTACAGTACATACTGACGAAACTAAAATGAGCTCTAACATGGAAATTAAGCGTTTCCGGACACATGTCCACATAACATCTTTTCTTTATTTGTGTGTGAGGAATGTTTCCTGAAAGTTTTGCCGTACCTTTTTGTAACACCCTGTATATAGCGGAAGATCGTGTAGTATCGGACAGGCAAGCTTTCTCTGAATGATTCAACTAAACAATAACATGTTTTGTTACTTCCTAGAATTATAAAACTGGATATTATAATGTCATAAGAATGTACTTACTTTTTTTAAACATTTTTTCCACGATTTACATTTTGGTCCTTTAAATTTTTGGAAGTTTATATCGGACATGAGATTTAATGTGTAAGGAAGTTATTTCTGTTGCAAAAAAGTTTTAATTACATCGTAAGTACTTGCAAACGTAAACTTGTTCATCAGCTCATGTAGTTTGTCAAAGACTGTGTCAACTTGTTCCCTGCTGAAGCATATTACTCTCTGGAAACTCGTAGTTTTAATTCTCGTCATCCATACACCTACATTCTTTTTTGTAAAATTATAATAAAAGTCTTTATCGGCTTACATTTTTGTCTTATTGAATCGATGCTTTGTTTTCAGTTTCTCTGTAGATCTGTACACTAGATTTAACGAATTATTTTTACTCAAAGGCGTTTGCAGCTATCTAAATTTGTAACATTATCGCACATCTTTGTTTCTTGTTGGTTAGTGAATCTTCTTAAAAAAAACTTATTGTTTCCTAAGACAAGCTTCAGGGACATCACTTTGTTTTCTCGTAGACCTTTAACACTGTCACCTAATGTGCTTCGGAGCAGAATATTTCACACTCCTTCCCCGATTTTCATTTCAAGACGTCTCACAGCTTTTGCGGCTTCCTTCATATTATTTTCGTTCCCTGAATGTCTTGATTTCTCGATTTTTCCTGGAAAGAACCGTAAAAACTTTAAGTTTTTATGCTAACTGTTTTGTCCGGTACTAGCGAAAAGTGTTTTGACAGATGCAAACCAAATGTACAGCTGTTGGTAGTTGCATTCCGAAACGTACTGTTGCTCTGACTCAGAATCGTCTAGCGGTCTTCTTCTTCCAGAGTTCACACGCAGCGGCGAGACAGGTGCTGTCACTAGGGCTAGAGTTTAGAAACAGCTCTGTCGATACAATCTGCTGTCAAATACTACCCGACCTTTCCTTACACGAGAGTACTTTTCATTTTACCGTCTTATTGCACGAGGATTATCAGCAGATGCCAACTTTCAACAGCATCTCCATTACAGAAGACAAAATATGTTGCACGGAAAGTCTTCGTCTACCAGAGAACAGGATTTCTTACACCGTCTAGGAGTAATATCCTTGAGACTACTGGAAGTGTCTCACGTCAGTAGATATATACCAACACATTTTCTTCATAAAGCTGTCTTCAACAATATATTTTGACGTTCAATTTATATGCGATTGATTTCATGACTATATAGTCTCCCCATCGGGTACCAAACGTGCCTGAAGAAGAACAGGACGCCATAAGGGAATCAGCCAGAGGTCAAATTCAGCATTCTACACAACATCAGCCTGCAGCAGAAGGACTTTCGTCCACCTGAATCTATATTTTTCGTTGTTTCCTTAAATCATATAACCGGAATGCTCAGATGGTTCCTTTCGAAACCGTAATGTGAATTCCCCCCCTCCCCTCTCCAGTCCACCCAGTCATTGTCCTGCCCGGTCTTTTACTACGCCTCCAATGACTTCACTGTCTATGGGACTCTAAACAATAATCCTCATTCCTTTCTTCACACACATAACTTTCGTTTCCCACTGGCAAAACACTTTTATGGGCGGGTACGTTGTCCTGATGGTAAATCATTTATCCACTTTTTCCATTCCTCGTCTCTTTCACTACTTTTTTGTCGGGGTATTCTAAAAGTATTTTTTACTATTCACCAGTTACAGTTCCATCTCAGAATACCTTGTCCATAACGTTTTCAGGAATTTAGACCGATTTCAACCTTGGAGCAGGTTAAGAGCTTCAAAACACTGGTTTAATTGCTTTTTAGTTACTGGTGTGGAACGCCATATCCACTAACATATTAGCCCAGAGAATCAGCTTAATTTTTTTGAATAGACAAGATAGTGTTTGCATTCATTTCTCCCATTTCCATGAAATAAGCGTTCCGAAACGCACCTAGGACTTAGTCTAACTCTCGTACATTATTTAACTAGCCTTTACCCTGCAGCTTCAACTGCATATCTGTTTGGTATAATGTTCCCCACACCTCCTCCTCCACCTCCGTTTCCATCCTCTGTCAATGTGTCCACCTCGTCCTCCCACCTCCATCTTTCTCTTCCTCCCGACTCTCTCTCCCTTCATCTCCTCCTCCTGTCCCTCTCTCTGAGCATCTTCTCCCTCCCTCTCTCTGTACATCTCTTCCTCCCCCTCTCTCTGCCCATACCCTCCTCACATATCTCTATCCATCTCCTGTGTTCCCTCCCTGCGGTGTCCAGTTTTTCTTCCTCCACACTTCCTGTTTGTTTTCTTTTCCTTGTTCCCCACTCTCTTTCTCCTCCTCCACCTTTCTCTGTCCCTACTTTCCTTTCCCCATCTCTTTATCCACCATCTCCTTCCTCTCTCTGCCATATCCATCCCTCCATTCCAGGTAATACTACCCAACCTAACACTCCTGCCATGCAGAGCAGCCTACATATCAGAGGCTGGTAAACCGTTTCTTGTGCCTGAAGTGTAGGCTGACTTGCAATGAGGTTGGTACGACAGCCAATACACCTTCTAAACAATATGCCTGTTATGTAGGGCATCCTATACGCAAAGGTCTGGTAAAAAACGATTTGCCTGTATCTCTGCTCCTATTAGAATTAGGAGGTTATAAACCAAGCAAATACTCACAGGGCCTACTGATTCAGTGCCAAATCTGTTTGAAATTGATCCTGAGATTTTGGAGATCACACACACATATATATACATTCTGCTTTAAATATATGTAAGATCATGCTGCACATGTTTACAAATGTGATACGATAAGTGTGTATGGGTTTTGTAATGCAAATGATGCTGTCACTTGTTGAGAATATAGCACACGATCTGAGGACCACAGAGAAGCAGATTCAAGAGCATTCACACATGTTTTCACTAAGCTGCATGAGAATGGTGCAATACCTGGCAGTTGTGTTTCATCTGAACATGAGAATAAATGGTTCAAATGGCTCTGCGCACTATGGGACTTAACATCTGAGGTCTTCAGTCCCCTATAACATAGAACTACTTAAACCTAACTAACCTAAGGAGATCACAAACATCCTTGCCCGAGGCAGGATTAACATGAGAATAAACAGTGTGTGGATGAAGTAGAAGACATTATTCAGTTGGTAGAACACACTTTTTCAACAAGCACACACAGAACTTCTACACCTATTGGTGTTCCACACCCAAGAATATGGTGGATATGACGTATGTATATATGGAATTTATCAAAATCAACTTTCAACTTAACACCGCCATTTCTGAACAGCTTCTGTGAGTACTTTTATGCGTTACACTCTAACAGCTATAATGAATAATATTGGACACAAATTATACGTAAAATGTTTTATTCGAATCTGTCTTGATTGTGGCTTCTTAGAATATTGAAACTTCCTCGCAGATTAAAACTCTGTGCTGGAATGGGAACCCGAACCCACGACCTTTGCCCTTCATGCGCAAGTGCATGAGCTACCTGAGTATGCTTCATGATCCGCTCCCACATATTTACTTCCACCAGTATCACATCTCCTATCTTCCAAACGTAACAGAAGTTCAGCTGTCAAACTTACGGGACTAATACTCCTGGAAGAGGAAGAAAGGACATGTGGACACACAGCTTCTGCGGTTGTTTCCAGAAACGATGTGTAAGTGTGTGTGTGTGTGTGTGTGAGAGAGAGAGAGAGAGAGAGAGAAAGAGAAAGAGAGAGAGAGAGAGGCAAAGGAATTTTTGAATTGCAGGTTATCTAGAAAGTTGTACGAATATATCGTTCCAGTTTCATGAGAAATTCCGATAAATCACATTTCTAATTATAAATCAAAGGCTTCAATATTTCTCTTCTGAATGGATTTCAGTTTCGCTGAGGAAAGTCTTGGAAGATCTTTCTGTGCCTAAAATTTCCCACATCTTGTTTTTAAACACTCTTTATCGTCCAGTTTTGTCTAAAATCACCAATCACAATAAAGAAAGGTCGAAGATTTTTTTTTAATTTGCAAGTTATCCACAACCTATGTGCTGTTACATATCACGAACTTTTTCAGCTCTTTCATGTGTAATGTCTTCTAGGACCAGGCCACTGAGTACGTGAAGTTATCTGTCCTTGCGAACTCATTAATTCAGTAACAAATAATCACTCTTATTAGTGTGGAGCCCGAATGAAAATTGAATAAAATTTCGTCTGAACGTCTGTGGACCCTAAAACGAAAACGTTTAACAACTGCACAGAGCTTATTTTGTCCTTACTCTGTACGACAAGTCACTCTATGCATTGTTAAGTCTGCCAACCAATAACTTCAGATTACGTTCGTTTGAAACTTACAACAAGAACTTTAGTAGAATTTCTCTCTATTTTGCAGAATTTTACCTTATTTATCAATCTGACACAGTAAGTAACAAAAATTGTCATGAGCTGTAAACGTGAATACAGGTTTGGTGTATTTAACTTTTCACTAGTAACCGTGCAACAGAAGAACTAACTTACGAAAATAAATATTTTGAATATCTTTGGGACGAATTTTATTGTTCAGCCATGCGGTAAGTCCACTGTCTTGTATCTGTGCACATTTATTTCGTAACTTCTCATGTATTTCTATGATCAAACGTTTGACAGACTTATAATTTTCTCTCTAGCTCCTGTCGGTTGGTCATGAACCGTAGAAGTTCGACGAACATCGAGAATAACGAATTATGGTCCAGAAAGTAGACTATTTGTGGAAGACGAATTAGGAAAAAAATAATATTCAAGCTAAGGCTTATCTACATTTTAGCGTACATAAACTTCTGTTCACATAAGGGAAAAAAATACCTGCACGGAACAATGCCGTTGTCAGGAATACCCAGAGAGGGGGAATTAAATGTCCCAAGTATAAAGAATGATCTAATTTACAACTTACAAGAAGGAGAATTAATAAAGGTATCATCATATGGAGAGAGAGCAAATATGAGAGTGTTACGCGATGACTTTTAGGGTCCGGCCGGAAGTTTCATCTTCGACATTGTTGTATATTTTTAATATGAACCCATCAAACGTGGAAAAAAGTGATGATCCATTAGACCTGAAATAGGTCGGTACCTGAGAGACTTTTCATTTTAAGACAACATTTATATACAAAGAAACGAAGAATATTAAAAACGAATTGCAAGGATTTAAAATTCTGGGAAAGATGTACTGGAGAAAGCCTCTACATGATGACCAAAGTAATTATTCAAAGTAATAATGTGGGCTTGAATTATCGAAAGTACTGAAGCAAGTAAACGAAAGTAAATAATTACAGTCGCTGCCTATAGACAAAACGAACAACTCAGGTAAATAAGAAGTGGGATAGAGTATGTAACTTGTTCAGATATCAAATGAAAAAATTAAACATAAACCATAAGATAAAAGAACCATACCCCGTTTAATACTTTTCACTCCAAGTGTGATTTTCCTGAGAAGTTTGCATATAAATTTGACGAGAACAAATAGGTGAATTTATTGCAGCTGTTGTAAGAACGACTGCTTCTGCAACTACATTACGACGTTTGCACTTTTAAAATGTCTTTTACGGGAAAGAGTTCCAGACTCGTAAAAGCCTGTAACGGTATATACAAAACTGAGGCTGATCTAAAAGCATTTGCCTGGAAAACGATTGCTTCTTCTGATTCCCTTGCTTATTGGTGACTTTCTGCATAACTTAACAGGTCGATGAGATCTTTGCCAGTTACGGAGGACGAAAAGTGAAAGACATTACGTAGCAAAGCATTCATACGTAATCGGTCCAAGATAATGGTTTTCACCAGGCGAGACAGACCTCGTAAAGGGAAATGGCGGGCATTTACGACCTATTCTCGGGGCTCAGACAGACGTGTGGAACTATCGCTCGCGTAGAAAGGCCGTTTGGAATAGTTCTATGTAGCAAGGCTAGTCCTTCGAGAGAGGTACGTACAACTTCACACCCACTGTGACAGCACAGAAAAGAAAATGCCGTAACTTCCCGACATAAAAGCTAATAAAAAGACAAAGAAGTAGTGATTTAATACCCTTCTCGTGCTGGAGACGACAATATGGTGACTGACGTATCTTGATACTGACAGAGAGATATTCGCAGTGCCACGCTTTAGTTAGCTAGACTGGAGTAAAAGAACTATTGCTATACTTCTTCACAATATAAACGTTCTTGAACGGAATGCGTATTCAAAAGGAATGTCATGAGGCGTGTGACATTCTGCGAGGGTTGTCCAGAAAGTCATGCGCCGCATCTTTTTCTTCAACAATTCTTTATTGAACATAATGAGAATTACACACACCAAAGAATGGTGTCTTATCTACACACCCTATTTTTTCACTTAATCTCCATCCCGTTCTATGGCCTTCCTCCAGACCGAGCGAGGTGGCGCAGTGGTTAGCACACTGGACTCGCATTCGGCAGGACGACGGTTCAATCCCCTCTCCAGCCATCCTGATTTAGGTTTTCCGTGATTTCCCTAAATCGTTTCAGGCAAATGCCGGGATGGTCCCTTTGAAAGGGCATGGCCGATTTCCTTCCCAATCCTTGCCTAACCCGAGCTTGCGCTCCGTCTCTAATGACCTCGTTGTCGACGGGACGTTAAACACTAACCACCACCACCTTCCTCCAGCGCGAAACAAGGGCGTGTATGCCCGGTTGGTACCAATCTATGTCCTAGTGACGGAGCCAGTGCTTCGCTGTGTGAATCACCTCCTCGTCGTCCTCAAATTGTCTTACACGAATGGCATCCTTTAATAGCCCAAACAACTGGAAGACCGAGGGGCCTAGGTCAGCTGTGTCTTTGTGACAGCCGTGGTTGGTCTCCCCGACCGCTGCAAATCGTGGAGCTCCGCCGAACCGTCTTCTGATGACCCCACCCTCCGTGCCCAGCGACTAACTGTACTTCTCATGTCCATTATAATTATCCGGGCTGTTATGCCGTGGTGGATCTGATGAATTCTGTGTCAATTCCCAACGTTTCGTCCCCGTCTGCGGAGGACATCTTCAAGGGGGTCTGTAGCTCAATGGAAGGTCCAACACACCGACTGGCTCGCTACTGACTGTCGCTAAATTCCGTGTCCGCGCGCTCCCGCGCCGAGGCGTGATGTCACGTGTTTTGAAAACGTCAGTGCAATTGGCCGCTGTCCGCTGCCGTCGATCGCCGTTGCCTTCACCCAGTGGTGGATGGGTGGTACACATCTTCTTCAACACCGGCATCCTTATACCGTTTAATTTAACGCCTTCCTCCATTCGATTGAAATTATTAGGGTGTTAGGCGATTTCGATTGCCTCCCTGTAGAGCCTTTCGTAATATCCGCTCGTGGCCGCTAGTACTTGCGTCTCCTCAAAACGATTATGGTGGTTACCTGGCTGGAAAGCATGCTCCGCAACAGCTGATCGTTCCGTTTCTCCTCTTCTGCAATTGCCCTTGTGCTCTTCCAAACGCTTTGAAACAGTTCTTTTAGTGGTACCCACATAAACGTTGGGAATTGGAACAGAATTCGTCAACCGACCACGGCATAGTAGCCTGGATAATTATAATGGACATGACATTTCCGGCCGTGAAAGTCTTCATTTTAGTAACTGTACTTCTGTCGACAGCAGGTGCTCCATAGACTTTGCACAAGCGTTTGCGATATTTCGCATAGTATCTTTTTCTGCAGTGACAAACTGAATGACGGCATCATGCCTGTGACGTACGTCACCTACAGACGCCATTTTGGAACTGTCCAGCAGCCGCGCTATCTGTCGGAAGTGACACAATTTGGCGCGCTCTTACAGGAGACTTCAAGTAATGTACATACGCAACGTTTCGCATTCGTAGCATTGTTTTCAGCTGGGAAAAAAAGCGATGCATTACTTTCTCGGCAACAGTCGTAAGACTAACTGAAAATAAACGAAACAACAGCAATAATTCCAAACAGCCCAACGATCTAATTCAAATCTTTCTACTGGACGTCACTTTGCCGACTTCCGTGTCTGTAACCAGCCCCAAAATCCTACAGGGGAAAGGGGTCACATAGTTTAACGCGGAATCTGATCCATGTGTCGCTGGTAGCGAGTCTTCATATCGTTGAGAGGTGAGGGCTTAGATTAAAGATTGACTAAAATATATTATGTGGTCTGAAAGGGATTCTATCCCGTGACCTCTCAGTTTCCAGTCAAGCACTTCATCACTTAACTACTTCACATCGAAACAATAAACGGTCTTAACTTACTTCATTCGTGTTGGTTTGTGATTTGGAAGATACCACTGCAGATGAGGGTTTAATGCGTCTTGGAAGAAAATAAATGTGACTCACACAGATAATTGATTTAGTGTTTAAAATTCTTCTGAATATCATGCCACGTCATTGCTAAAAACTAACAACAATAATAAGCTAAAACCGACGTTTCGGTCGAATTGCAACAGCCTTCCTCAGGGCACGACTGAAGGCCGTTGAAATTCTGCCGAAACGTCGGTTTTAGCTTATTATTGCTGTTAGTTTTTAGCAATGACGCGGCGTAATACCCAGAAGAATTTTAATCACTATGACACCGGCCGTGGAAGCCTACGTTCTTATATAATTGATTTAATTTGTCTGCAACGAAATTGATGGAACTTTAAATTCTAATGGAATTTTCTTTTTCTGGAAAGAAACACACGTATCCCCTATCACGTTAGTGCTGTGCAACTTCGTTTTTAGGGTCCTGTACCTCATTCGGTGAAAACGGTTCCCTCGCAGAATTACTGTCTTGTCCATCCGTCTGTAGGTCTGCCTGCCTGTTTGTCTGTACGGCTGTTAAGATTCCTATTTTCTCAGGAACATGCACTGGCATCAAGTTGAAACAGATGTCTCAAACTGAAATCTGCGGTCCCTTGGCGGTGTACAAAATTGAAGCTTCAAAGTCAATGAAATTAAAAGATATCTCATTCTTTTTCTCTCGCAAACTCGGTCATCAAAACCTGCAGGCACTACCCGCTGATCTAAAATCACGAAATTTGGCAAGAAGACAGACTTCACACTGTAAGTAAAGGAAAAACACCTGAAAATTGTTAATTTCTAATTTCAGTAAATAAAAAATTATTTTTGCCATTACAAACTTTCAGTACATTTACAATGCGTCAAGGTCTTCAAGAACTACTGTAGGGATTTTGATCTGGTTTTCAGTAAAAGGTAGATTGATTCACGAGGAATGTTTGTGTATGTAATTTACATTTATTTTGTGCTTATTGAATGAGTTTCAAAAGTGAAGTCCCTTCCGCTGTAAAAACGAGGCCTTTGCCATCTAGCGGTGACAGGTGTATTACACATCCTTTACGAAATGCTCGTTTGACATACAAATATCCCCACGTAGTCTATGCCTACGACATGTATGGTGCCTGTAATGTCTCAAAGCAGAGTAGATCTGGTAACTGGTGAACCTTTGTTTGGGTGGATGTTCCTATATTACATAAAATATCCGTTGATGCATTCCACAGAACAACTCGAGATTTTCTTATAACAATAGCCCTATAGTCAGCTGCATCGTTGTCTGGCTGCATGCTATCTATTTACAGCTGAATATGAGATAAAGAACATTTTACGCTAAGTATATATAAAGTTCCTACATAAAGATTCAGTAGTGAGATAGAAGAAAAAAATATTTTCAGATTATTCTTAAACTCAAATTCGGTGTCATGTGATTTACATAAGAGAAAGAAACAAATTTTTTGACGCGATAGAATTGACGCTTTTAGAGTTTACCTGTGAAATTATACACAAAATCTCAAATTCTTTAAACTCGCCGTCTACAAGATGTTAGTGGATAAACCCCAAAATGCATGACTATCCCTTCTACCGACAGTAACAGTTATACAGTTTTCATTATCTATCCGTAGTGTACGCTCAGATACAGAACTGCAAATATTAGCAGAGCGAAGGACGTGGGCTTTCCGTGTCTTGTTTTGTTGACGGAGTCAACAACATTTCCAGAGAAAAAGATATGATTGTTTGGGGAACAATACCAGCTAGTTCTACTAGAAGCAGCTACTGAAAATATTTGAACCAGTTTGGTCTTCCAGAAGCACTTGTTACGGGACGTTTTTCTAAATACTTTCTGACACATTCTTTCAACTGTTCAAGCTAGTAATTATTCTCAGCTGAAAGAAACGGCACACCACGTGCGCCATTTGAAGACCCCGTGTGCTGGCATAAACTTCGTTGCTGGCAAATATTTTTTTAGATTGTGACTTATGACAGTGCGGTATATTGATAATTTTTACTTTATGGACTGTCTGACTACAACTGAATGAAACACAGTTTTCGTGCCATACGCATTTCGCCTTTGATCTCTGTAAGGCATCTTTCAGTGTAGTGGAATATGTGCATATTTTTGCTATTTACTTTACATTTTGGTCAGTGTACCTACAGGTTATAAACAGTTCTGGTGGTTGGTTTTTGTTACTATGTAGTAATATTTTGAACTGTACTTACAGCTTGCGTGGACGATTTTCTACATATAACGCTCCTGTTCCATTTCTGATGTGATTCCTCTTCTTATAAATGCTACTTGCGGTTTGTTTCCACATTTCACAGCACCATGAATTGTTTGATGCTATGTTTTGCTTTATGTTGCCGACTGTCAGATGTTATTGCCAAAGATCGAATGTTATTGTCGACTTTAGAGTGTAAAAATTATCAATATACCATAATATTACAAGCAACTGAGGAAGCAGGGCTACAAAAGTTAAAGGTGTTATGATATTGCGCTTCAAAACCACTCTCAAATGTTGCAGTGAAAATGTCGCTGTTATATAAATATAAGGTGTTTCACTTCTTCGGATTCACCTAATGACACTGCAGTTGCCAATCGCACTGTCGGACAGGTGATGCATCGGTTTTAACCGGGGAGACGGTAAACTCATCCCGCTTGTTGGGTCGGTGGTTGATTTGCAGGAGGGGACCAAACGGCGAGGTCATCGGTCCCATCGGATTAGAGAAGAATGGGGAAGGAGGTCGGCGGTGCCCTTAAAGGAACCATTGCGGCATTTGCCTGAAGCGATTTGGGGAAATGACGGAAAATCTAATTCAGGATGGCCGGATACGGGCTTGAACCATCGTCCTCCCGAATGCGAGTCCAGCGTACTACCCATTGCGCAACCTCGCTCAGTCATCCTGGTGCTCTTTGAATCACGCACGTACATGAGCTGTGTGACACGTTGCATTGTCCTGCTGGTAGATGCCATCGTGCCAAGGAATCACAAACTACATACTGGGGTTGACGTAGTCCACAAGGATAAATGCATGCTTGTGTTTATGCATGGTGTCTTCATCCACGGAATGCCACGAAAACATTCCCCAGGCCATGACGTTCCGTCTTCCAGGCTGAACCGAAAAGTTTAAAGCTGTACACGCCAACGGTGCCATAAGTCAGAAAGGGTGTATGAACCAGGCGCCTGATGCGGAGACCCATACGCGCAACGTTGGCTGAAAGATCGGTGAGGAGGCACTGTTGGTAGCCCATTTGTTCATCTGGGCGGTCAGCTGGCCAACAGTTGCACGTCTTTTCGCCGGTACACATCACCGCAGCCGTCCTTCATCCCTTTCAACTATGGCCCGGTTTTGTATGGCTCCACCTTGCTGCGTGCGGTACACTTTAACCACGACGGCAGGCGAACGGTCTGAAAACTTGGCCGTTAGGAAATGCTTCAACCCTTGGCCCGAAAGCCAATGATGGTACCCTTTTGTACGTCAGATAAATCGCTTCGTTTCCGCATTACGACAACAATTGCACGTTATCCTCGTCTCCTCAAACGCATTATAAACCCTTCAGTGTTATGTTGCCACGTCCCGTCCGTGAGTGGTTATTGCACATTGGCTTCGAACATTGGCAGTGGTCTCGTTGAAGTGACTGGGCTGTGTATGAACACAGTGATTCAAAATGAATGGGATAAACGAAAGTATACCTGTGACTATAGTAATAAATTTATTTAAAAAATACACGTGTCGACTGAAAGGTTAACTCTCACAGTTTAGGTTCGCAACAGTGAAACAACGGAAAGTCACCGTTGTTGTTCTTCGATGGCGTTAATATTGAAAATGGTGGCATCCGCATTAGAGAAGCCGTACGCAAAAACAACATAAATAATCGTTTTTAAAGACGTTTTTATACCAAGTCTGGTAAAGTAGTACTACACCGTCAGAATGCTGCTAGAAGGGCAAAGCAGTTCCAAGAGACAGGGTGCACATGCAAGAATAAAGGCACAGAACGACCATCCGTTGAGGATGAAGTGCCGGCCGATGTGGCCGAGCGGTTCTAGGCGCTACAGTCTGGAGCCGCGCGACCGCTACGGCGGCAGGTTCGAATCCTGCCTCGGGCATGGATGTGTGTGATGTCCTTAGGCTAGTTAGGTTTAAGTAGTTCTAACTACTAGGGGACTGATGACCACAGCAGTTAAGTCCCATAGTGCTCAGGGCCATTTGAACCATTTTTGAGGATGAAGTGGTGGAAGACATTCGTACAGTCTACGAAAGAAGCCCCAAAAAATCCATATATTGTGCAAGCAAAGAAGTGCTATAGTTCTTGTGTTTGTTTTCTGCCATTGTAAATATTTCACCTTTATGGTACTGGGACAAAGACGCATGAGTGCGTTGCACGGGCAGTGGATAAGATCCTTGACTGTGTGTGCGAGCGCCCGGTCGCCATTCAGTTTTGCAGCGAAAGCGCTTTCTTATTTGAGACACAGTAGCGAGCAGCTGAGTTTCAGAGAAGGAGATCTGATATTTCTGATTCTGGGAGAAATTATCTGGAATACTATATTATGGAGATGGAAACTTATTTCTAAAGATTTTTCTTGACTATATCGATGGACAAGATTTTTGGAGGAATATTTCAAGATAGCCAGTGCACGCGCAATATTGAAATGTTTGTTTGCCAGAACTAATAAATGGAGGTAACTATGTCCCTTAGATAACTAAAAATATTCATGATTAGTGTTCATTTGATCTCTTTATTTTGATTATGTCACAAACAACGCATTCGGTTTAAATGTGTGTAGTTTTCGTAATGAGGGAATGTCTTAATTGTCAGAGTCGTCTTACGTTGCACAGTCCTTTTTGACAATAATAAGAGTTTAATTTTTCAAGAACGATTTTCTTTAAAGAAAAAACTCCTCCATAGTAGAGTTTTAAATGTTTTGTCACTTGTGCATTCTACTTTATGCCACACGCAGCCACAGATTGTTTCTAACAAACAAAGAAATACTTGGTAGTAAGTACATTACTTTTCTTTATCTGATTTCAATTTCCTTTCGAGAACGCCAGTACGCCAGACGCAAAATAGCATGCTGAGCAAGGGGTAAGTTACCTTTCTTTCAGAACAGATCTCATTTTGCATTCTTGTGAACAAACAGTATGTAGTTAGAATGTTCAGGTCTAGTGCTGAGCAAGCGCTAACGGCCTTGCCGCAGCGGTATCACCGGCTTCCGTCAGAGATCACGGTAGTTAAGCGGTGTCGGGCTTGCTGACACGTGGAGGGTCTCCGTCCGGGTCTCCCAAGTATTGTTGGCAAGCGGGCCACATTCAGCCCTTGTGACGCCAATTGAGGAGCTGCTTCACTGAGAAGTAGCGGCTTCGGTCATGAAAACTGACAACGGCCGGGAGAGCGGTGCGCTGACTACATGTCTCTCCATATCCACTTTCGGAGGCGCCTAAAGGGTGAGAACGACACGGCGATCGGTCGGTACCATTGGGTCTTCAAGGCCTGTTCAGATGATGTTTGTTTGTGCTAAGGAAGCAGATTAATTTACAGTGAACAGCGAGGCTAATATTAAACATCTATTTTCTTCCGAACTGAGTATATTTCATTTTTTGGATATTTTAAGTGTGAGATTGCACTTCATGTTACGAAACGTTCATAATGTTCTTCAGTACTGAGCTTTAGCTAAATAGTTTGCACTGAGTACACAATCAGTTTCCTTCTGGATTTTATTGGATTCATTTTCATTGTTTCAAATTCAGCCTTTCACTAAAATTAAAGTTTTGTTTCACGACACTTTTCACAAGCGCATTACAGGACCATCAGCGGCCAGTATTGCACAGCTGTAGAATACGATGTCTGAAGTACACGTTACACGAGCAGAAAGTTTTTGAAAATGAGTATTTAGTATTTCATACACAGATCTACTACATAGAAAGCTTACAAAGTGAATTTAGCGTAATCAGTAGTGCGGTGTGTGTTGCGCAAGCATCGGTAGCTCAAACATTACAGAATTTAAATATTGCTGGTACTAAAACCCGCCAATAAAGCAAATGGAGACAGTTACGCATTTTTTTTTTTTTCAAGCACGCATGGACGTGGATGGTTTCGTAGATAGACTTGTGTTCTCTGGCGAAGGCATATCTCACTTAAGGGGAAAAGTGAGTAAGTATAATATTGAGAATATAGGGAATACAAAACCCACATACCTGTCTGGCACATGTATATGATTCTCCAAAACTTAATGTTTTCTACACCATAATCAACCGTAGATTCTTTGAGCCTTTCTTCTTCACAGAGCCTACAATTACAGTCTGTACCTATATCGGTATACTTTCTTTCTGCTTGTTGCCTCAGCTGCTAGAATGAATACCTGCATTCATTTTGCGGTAGTACGGAGCCCCGCCACAGTGGCATAAACTGGAACATAGTTCAAAGAATATCTTAAACAGCACTGGACTGGTCGTCCTGAGGCAAATGATGTGCCATTGATGTTGTGGCTCCCGAGGTAGCGTGACATCACATCAATGGTTTTTTTTTCTTTTGGGGATGTTTTGCAGGGCGTGGATTTCGTACCCCATTTCCGCAAGCCTTACGGCAGCTAAGGCAGCGGACAGTCGGTGTGGTTAACTCTATTGATCAGGCTATCTTGGAAAGCGTCTGACGGGAAATGCAGCACTGAATAATCTGTCATGTCAAAATAGAACCCACGTCGGAGAATGTTCACAGGAATTGCGAGGGCTAGCCTTTTAAGATTTAGGGTGTTTTTTTTAACTTGAAACAACTAGATAACTCGAAAATGACGCATCGTAGGAAAAAAAAATGTTATAGGTGAAAAGTTAATATCAGTAAATAGGACATTCGGCTATGCTACAACTGGCCACTCCTAACCACATCTCCTGCGTGTGCAAAGTGAACATAGCATTTTCAAATAGGAACACCTCATTTTTATTGTATACTCTGATTCCACGCCCAAAAATAAGCTCGTTTTGAGACCATTGCTCCCCATTCGAGGCAAATGGCGCTGATACAGGGTGTCTCAGAAATGTTGTGACAAAGTTCGAGATCTTGTAGAGAATATCTTGACAAACAAATCGAGGGTTGGAACCTGTGTCGTGAAACGTCATCCAAGGACGCTACAGAGCGTCGCCTACGGACGCCAGCGCCTCACACCAGGCCACCCCTGCGGCAGCAAACGTGACTTTGTACGTTGAGGAGCGGCAGGTGGAACGTCTCGCAATGTTGTTTGTTATTTAGTGATTGCAGCTGAGCTTCACGATCGCCAGTGGAGAAGACGGAGCTAGCTACGACATAGAAAGGCCTCGTCTGCTATGAAGGCGATGCTCTCTTGCCTTAATAGGTGATGTTTTCCATCTGCAGTTAATTTTTCTCCTGAAGATAGTGGAGGTTTCCAGGAGAAAAGTAATCTGCAGATGGAAATATGTGTCCGAGGCAACAGAGCATCACCTTCATAGGAGACAACGCCTCTCTGTGCAGCAGCGAGCTCTGTCTTCACCAGTAGCGATCGTGGCAGGTGCTGGCACCTTTGACTTCGACGAACTGTAGCGTCGTTGGATGGCCTTCACGGACACGGGCTCCTCTCCTCGAGTTATTACTCAAGACACCCTCGAAACATTCTGCGTGGTGTCTGTTTGTTCTATATTGTGTCTCCCTACCACTTTCGCGCAACGACGCTCTGAGCGTGTTTTTTAGGGAATTGACTAGTTTGAACCTGGGACCGGTTGCTGGTAAGGAGACGTCAGACCACACATGACATGAAGAATTCAGAAGAGTTCTGTGAGACGATGATATAACCAAATACTTAATGATTTCAGCGTCGGTTCCACTGCACTCCCTGTAAAGGAATCTTCATACTGACTAAATTTAGTGGAAGGGGTTCAAGGCTTTCCTATTTTTAGTTAGCCGGTACAATAACGTCGAAAAAGCAGTTAAGTTTACCATTGGAAATCTTATTCTACTCACAAAACATCGTTTATAAATTGCACTAATTGATAACAGGAAATGTTTTAATACAGGATCGTAAAAACCAACTGCGTTCAACAAAAATGTGAACGAATATTCCCTGAATGGGTTTCCAAGTTCTACAATGGATCGAAGGATGACCTATGCCATATCACATCTATAATCTAGGTTTAAATTAAGTTTCACAAGAGAGAAAACTATCAAAACGGTCTACAGTGACCCTCAATTATCTTTAATTACTTATCTAACTTGTCGTAAATTACAGTGGCTGATGCGGCTTCTCAATAACTATATAACAGAAAAATCATCGCGTTTCAGATTTTTACTTCAAGTGGCAAATGTGAACACCATGAGCTTTAATTAACGATTGACACTAGTATTACGCAAAAAGGGGATGTAACAGATGAGACTTCTGCAGTTCTGAGTGAAGCTTTATGCGCTGTTATGCAGTATCGTGTGCGTTCATTACCTTGTCGGTGTTCGTCAGGGGGTGGCGGACAGCACAGCTCCTCTCACCTCGCCGTCTCGGAAGCAACTCTCTTCTAACTTCTCCTTACTACAATTTACCGAAGTTGGTTTAAAAAAAACTATCTGGCTGTGTTTTCATCTGACCAATCAGAGTCTCAATGTTAACCTTAAGCTCCGCCTACAAAAATTCTGTCTGTCCAATGAGAAACGTTATACTTTTCGTGGTGGGGCAATGTTTTTAAAGTTTGCAATGTAACAGAGACGCGAAAAAGTCTCACGCTAAAACTTTCCGCTGGTGTGGTCCTTTTAGCGTTATCGTAAGATCTACACTGTTCTTTTGGAGGGCTCTATCTTTTAACATGGGCTGGGGGGTGGTCCTAACGTAACAGAGACGCGAAAAAGTCTCACGCTAAAAACTTGCGGGTGATGTCCTAGTGGTTAGCTGGCGACGTGGGTGTCCGTCCGTCCCTTATCGTAGGGCCGTCTCGCTTAACACGGTTCTGCTCTCAGCTTCTGTTCTCGTTTCTCCCCTGGGAACTGCGTCTGTCTCACGGTGGGAAGGTATGACATGCATGTAGGCATTCTTGTGTTAGTCTGTGGTATTCCATTTGCTCACTCCTTACTCGTATTACTTTGGTTAATTTAATGTCACGATCTATTCCGAGCTATGTGACATACTACTGGATTTGCTTATCATGTCAGGGTTTTCATGGAAGGTGTTGGATTTGCCTGACACCTTACAACCCTCTACAAACCCTCGGAGTTCGCTGCAAGATTTCTGGAAGTCCCGTATATCAACTATGTCCATTCTTGCAATTAAGAACCAACTCATTTGATTCTACAATCCATTTAAGACGTAAATGTAATTCTTTGCTTTATAATTGCTGTACAAAACAAACGATACGGCTAGACACTTTCATGTAAGCTACGTATATGATAAAGTAATTTTCTGTTCCCTACAGGTTTGATTGTGGTGCGTCCCCAAAACATCTGAATGCTTGATTCGAGCTCCGCCATCAGGCTGACTGATTGCGGTGTGTATTTCCATCCAGCCGCCGGATCTCTCGTGCTGGCCACTACGCGCATACCGGCGGAATACAAACCACAACCATTATAGCAAGGTAAACTGGCCATGGAGTGATAGTGATACTCACCGAAATCAAGAACCCCAATGGTGGGAGGCAAGGGGACTCTCCGAACTTAAGGGGAGAAACCATGTTAGAAGGATCAAAAAATCAGATTTTTTTATTGAATAAAACGCTAGCTTAACTATCCAAGAATACGCTGTCAAAATTTCAGAGCGAAATTCGCATTCGTTGAGATTTTAAGAGCGTAGAACAGAGTGCGAGACATGGAAAAAGCAGTTATGCCGACATACTATCATGTGATTTCCA
Source organism: Schistocerca serialis cubense (assembly GCF_023864345.2). NCBI lineage: Eukaryota > Metazoa > Arthropoda > Insecta > Orthoptera > Acrididae > Schistocerca > Schistocerca serialis. The sequence goes on along the minus strand of NC_064641.1, from coordinate 697,644,965 downwards.
CGGATGAAAATCCTCGATACGAGTATTGCCCAGAGGAAGAAGGCAGCTGGTGCTAGTGGCAGAAACGAACAGCCCTTGGAATGGAACATGAACCGCACCTTACTCCATTGCACCCCGTCGTACAGAAGGAAATACTTCCAATATCTGAAGATTTATCAAGGGAGGAATTACGGGAGAGATGTTTAGGTGACCACACAGAAAATGAGAATAAAAGTTTTAATTACACTATTTGGCGATTACCTCCTAAAAACTTGCACTACGGACTAAAAGTCGTTGAATTGGCATCGTATTTAGCAACGGTATCATTCAATAAAGGAATTTCATCTCTTCCGATGATCATGAACGAGACAAGGATTCTAGTAGGCACGCAAAGCTTCAATTATGCCGATGAAATGGATAACCAGCGAGTGAGCCGGCAGCATTGACGTAGTCCATTGGAATCAAAGGAAGGTCGGAAAGCTCTGAAAGCACTGCTGCAATCGCAAAACGAAGCCTATGAGGAATAAGAAGGATCACTGTATGGTGCTGGAATCGCAGATTAATCTGTAAGCGTTTTATATTATTGTTAACTTCTTTGAATTTTTAGTTTCCGAGAATTTATTTTTGAATCGCGTTTGTCTCGAAATGACTTTTTTCACATTTGCGTGCAGTCCAACTCTAAATATATAGAACCGATCATTATGAAAATTGATAGTCTGATTCTTTGTAAACTTATGAATTATAAGAACCAACTTTTGAGACGATATCATGATTGTAAGGGTAGTACATCCACGTCGTTGTTCCAGAATCACGCTAAACGTGATTTCTACCCAGACACTGAAACGACTAACCATACTGTACGGTACAATCAACATTAAAATAAATTTCTAACATAAACATTCAACCGTTAGCACACAAAGGTTTAAGTTTATATCGTAAATGAAATGTAGCATAAAATGACGTCAGTTCATCATTGCAAAAACAGGCACATTTGATATTTGTCGATTACAGCACCATCTATCACGAATGGAAAATCGTACGTATCTTTTTGATGTAGAATCCGATTATGCAATAAAATTGGGGGGGGGGGGGAGTCCGATCTGAAATTACAAAGCAGACCTCGCACACGCAGGACTGATGGTTAGGAGGTGCCCAGTTGTAACACAGATAGACGTCCCCTTTACTAAAACTGACCTCGTACGCTGCATTGTTTTTAAGATACATAGGTGTATCTAGTTAAGATAAAACACCCCGTGTAGGTGTATTTCTGAAATTAAGTCTTTTTTGTAGTCACACTATTGCTTTCTTTTTGTCCCATTCATTTCGAATCACCATATATATACGCAGGGTGTCCCTCGTAGGAGTCATCAGGTCTGTTTTTTCTGGTGTTTCGGCAGATAATACCTATTTCTTTTTTGTAATGTGTAGCTGGAGGCAGTCCAAATAAATACTGCTCGTCACGTCTTTCATGCGACCTCCAGCGCTGACGAAACGCATCGTTTGTTTTTCGCTTTACAACCAATATTATTTTTAAAGCAGAATTTCACGTGCCCTTTCGATAGAACGGTCCCAGATTAATATAATGCGCTATTCGTTGTGTTAACAGTCATAGTAAAACGCGAAGGATAACAAGTACTGGAGCAGCGACTGAGGAGCGCTGATGCATGACGTTAGCAGTCAGCAATGGCCAGGGTGCTACTGCCGCTGCTGCAGTACTGGCTATTGTTGGTGTTTTACTATCCCCGGTAATACACATCGATGTAACGAATATTCTGTTAGACTAATCTGGCACCGCTCTATCGTGTGAAAAAATAATTTTGTTTGTACCGCGGAACCGATTAATGCTTTCCGTCGACAATGGGCGACGCATAAAAATGGTTCAAATGGCTCTGAGCACTATGGGACTCAACTAAGTCCCCTAGGACTTAGAACTAGTTAAACCTAACTAACCTAAGGACATCACAAACATCCATGCCCGAGGCAGGATTCAAACCTGCGACCGTAGCGGTCTTGGGGTTCCAGACTGCAGCGCCTTTAACCGCACGGCCACTTCGGCCGGCGACGCAAAAAACATGTGGAGAGCTATGTTTGTTTGGAATGACTCTAGCTACACATTGCAAACACTAAATTTCTAATATCTGTGCCAAAACACCAGAGAAAATGCGCCTGAGGATTCTAAGGAATAACATCCCGTGTGTGTGTGTGTGTGTGTGTGTGTGTGTGTGTGTGTGTGTGTGTGTGTGTGTGTATGTGTGTGTGTGTGTATGTGTGCGTGTGTGTGTGTGTGTGTGTGTGTGTGTGTGTGTGTGTGTGTGTGTGTGTGTGTGCGTATGTGGATACAGAACATTTAACGGTAATACTGCAGTATTACTTATTACTTTTTTTCGGATTCATATACAAGACAGCTTGCTCTACTTGCAGTATAAGATTTTTATTTTGCACTTCCTTCTTTCTAGTTTTGGGTTTTACGCTTTCTAAAATTTCTGCTACGTAATAGGAGCAGTCCTCTAGTGAAAATTACCTTTGGATTTTACTAAAAAGTGAGAATGATGCTGATAGGGAAGGCTTTGTAATTTAATATCGCACTATTTGTAACGAAAATTTTAAACGCTAATATCCTTACTGACTTGAAATGTAACTTGTCTTTATGCCTTGTATCATGTTCATGGACACTGCAGTTTCTATTCATGTTTACTGTATATGCAGAACAACATGGCTCGCATAATTATGGAAAACGAAGTGCGTTTCAGCAGATCCAAAGCAGCAATTTTACTCACGTCCATTATCGCAAAAAAAGTGTGATTAGCGAACCAGACACAGCCGACAACCACCTCTGGGGGGCGCTAATGGCCCGATCACCACAAGGAGCACGTTCGGCGTGATGTAGGAGCTCCATCCGAGCGCGCACCAGTCATGATGGGGGCTACGTTTAGCGTGTTTCACGATGAGAAATACGTAGTTCTCGAGTGTATACGGCTTTTGTAAAATCTAACTTCATAGAAAGGGTCCTGTATTTTTGAATAAATGTGGATATGTGACTATTTTTTTCGCTTTTGTTTGGAAGAGACGATGAACATCACTATCTTGCAGAGATCATTTATTTCATGCGGATTTCTCAGAGATCTTAAAACCATTCTCTCATGAAATGCGAAACTGAATTTGCGCCTGTAACTGGTCGTGTTTTGTAATTTTATAGCATGCAATTCCACTTTCGGGTATTTCCGAAGCGTGGAAGGAAAAATCGTTTACATAAAAATTTTGCTTTGTGAAGAAGTACGTGGGTGGGCAGCGAGGTGCAAGATCGCTTTGTATATCAGGAGTCATACTTTGTTGCTGTTGTGGGCTTCAGTACAGAGACTGGTTTCATGCAGCTCTCCATGATACTTTATCCCGTGCAAGCTTCCTCATCTCCGAGTAACTACTGCAGCCTACATCCTTCTCAACCTATTTAGTGTATTCATGCCTTGGTCTCCCTCTACGACTTTTACGCTCCGCGCTTCCCTCCAGTACTACATTGATGATCCCTCGATGCCTTAAAACGTGTCCTACCAATCGATCCCTTCTTCTAGTCTAGTTGTGCCACAAATTCCTCTTCTCCCCAATTCTATTTACTACCTCCTCATTAGTTACGTTATCTACCCATCTAATCTTCAGCATTGTTCTGTAGCATCACATTTCGAAAGCTTCTATTCTCTTCTTGTCTAAACTATTTATCGTCCACGTTTCACTTCCATACATGGCTACACTCCACACAAAAACTTTCAGAAACGACTTCCTAACACTTAAATCTATACTCGATGTTAACAAATTTCTCTTCTTCACAAACTCTTTCCTTGCCATTGCCAGTCTACATTTATATCCTCTGTACTTCGACCGTCATCAGTTATTTTGCTCCCCAAATAGCAAAACTTATCTATTACTTTAAGTGTCTCATTTCCTAATCTAATTCCCTCAATATCACCTGATTTAATTCTACTACATTTCATTATCCTCGTTTTGCTTTTGTTGATGTTCATCTTATATCCTCCTTTCAAGACACTGTACATTCCGTTCAACTGCTCTTCCAGGTCCTTTGCTGTATCTGACAGAATTACAGTGTCGTTGGGAAACCTTAAAGTTTTCACTTCTTCTCCATGGCTTTTAATTGATTTCAATTGCTACTCCAAATTTTTCTTATGCTTCCTTTACTGCTTGCTCAGTATACAGACTGAATAACATCGGAGATAGGCTACAACCCTGTCTCATTCCCTTCTCAACCCCTGCTTCACTTTCATGCCACTCGACTCTCATAACTGCCATCTGGTTTCTGTACAAACTGTAAATAGCCTTTCGCTTCCTGTATTTGACCTCTGTCACCTTCAGAATTTGAAAGAGTATTCCAGTCAACATTGTCAAAAGCTTTCTTCAAGTCTACAAATGCTGGAAACGTAGGTTTACCTTTCCTTAATCTATCTTCTAAGATAAGTCGTAGGGTCAGTATCGCCTCACGTGTTCCAACATTTCTACAGAATCCAAACTGATCTTCCCCGAGGTCGGCTTCTACCATTTTTTCCATTCGTCAGTAAAGAATCCGTGTTAGTATTTTAGTATAACTAGAAGTTAGGAGACGCTATACAGAATACGTAGTCTGCGGATGACGCCAGTACTTAGTGGTTCGTGTATCATGTCTGACTTGCTGTGAATATATGCTGTTTCAAAGCACTGGCACATTGAGAATCTCTCAAAAATGTGTCGTTTTTGTGACCATTTGTTGGATTAAACTGGTAAGAAACTTATTTTTTTAGGTAAAGGCTTTTCGTATTTGCTGTTTTTCTCATTGTATCTTGTGTGGTATGACGTATTCCATTTCAGAGCACTGATGCAATGAAGTCCATCAAAAAACGCTTCGTTTTTGGTATGATTTGTTGCAATTAAACGTCTTAACACATACCATTCCCGAAAAACAGGAATTTATTAACACCTAATATAAGTTTACATCTTAGGAACTTTTTTTCTGAAGATAGTTTTTGGAGCCAGGCCGTGAATAATGTGAAACATGATCTATAAGCAGTTCAGAGGGAAAGAAAAATGGTTCAAATGGCTCTGAGCACTATGCGACTTAACTTCTCATGTCATCAGTCGCCTAGAACTTAGAACTAATTAAACCTAACTAACCTAAGGACATCACACACATCCATGCCCGAGGCAGGATTCGAACCTGCGACCGTAGCGGTCGCCCGGGTCCAGACTGTAGCGCCTAGAACCGCACGGCCACTCCGGCCGGCCTCAGAGGGGAAGAGAATAGAAGCTTTTGAAATGTGGTGTTACAGTAGAATATTGAAGATTAGATGGGTAGATCTAGTAACTAATGAGGAGATACTGAACGAAATTGTGGAAAAAGCAAATTTATGGAACAACACGACTAATAGCAGGGTGATGGCGAGAGGTCACATCCTGGGGCCATAAGAATCGTCCATCTGGTAGTGTAGCAACAATGACATGTCGACGGATAACACGTTGTGAATAGTGGAAGGCCAAAGATATGAACCAAAATTTTTGTCAACTATAGCATAGTGAATAATAGCGAAAACTGTGTGCTGAAAGCCGGCCAGTGTGACCGTGCGGTTCTAAGCGCTTCAGTTTGGCACCGCGTGACCGCTACGGTCGCAGGTTCGAATCCTGCCTCGGGCATGGATGTGTGTGATGTCCTTAGGTTAGTTAGGTTTAAGTAGTTCTAAGTTCTAGGGGACTGATGACCTCAGAAGTTAAGTCCCACAGTTCTCAGAGCCATTTGAACAATTTTTGTGTGCTGAAAGGTTGCCGATACACGTTTGCTTTCTACAATTTTTTAATTGATTTTCGTGGTTTCTAAAATATTCTGGGTCTGGCTTATTAATTTAACAGAAGTATGTTCTGGAATATTATATGTTATGTGTAGAAAAGGGGAGTGAGTTTGTTTAGTTTTGTGAACGTAGCAGGGAATCAGAAATTACAAAATTGCGGCCTACGTCATTGGCAGACTCCTCGCAGTTCGTTTCAGAACGACATAACTTGTGCACAGAGTCAGGGCCGGCCCGTGTGGTCGAGCGGTTCTAGGCGCTTCAACCCGGAACCGCGCGACTGCTACGGTCGCAGGTTCGAATCCTGCCAAGGGCATGGATGTGTGTGATGTCCCTAGGTTAGTTAGGTTTAAATAGTTCTAAGTTCTATGGGACTGATGGATCTCTTAACCACTATAACGCTAGCGACTACACTAGATTGTAGGTTTTGACGAATTCCTGTTGGTATGTAACTATATTTTAACAAGACGATCTTCAAAAACCTTTTTTTGTTACGAATGTGCTGTAACAATTCTCTGCGGAACATTTGTATTAACCAATTAATTATCTTTAGTATAAGATATGGTGTATCGCTTCGACACTAATATATGAATAAACACAATGTAAATCGGCGTTCCTTGAGGTATTTTAAAGGTGACATGCAGACATATTTGCTGATTTTGCTTAATAAAAATGGGTTTTAAACTACAGAATCGGAAAGGAACGGGGTTAGCTGGCTTTTGGAAATTTGGGGGGTGTATTACTTACACAACAAGATGAAAACTGACGCTGCTGTACGTGTTGTAAACAACAACCTCAGTTTACTCCTGCCTATTCACCACAAAGTCGTATTGTGGCATGTACTGCTACGATTTTGTTGGATTATAGCTCACTCAAACGGTATGTTGACTAAAATGGATAATTTTTATTGTATGACATGATGTTCTGCTTATTGTTTTATATAATCAGATCTGACTGTGTAATTTCCTTGTATTTTAGCACTGAATATGGCCATTTATAGCTGAAATCTGGATATGGAAGAATAATAAAACCAATGGGAATGTGACTGATTGCTATTTTCCTATCCTTCCTTGCAATAAACATTGCCAGGATCAAGTGTTCCCGCGAAATTGTAAAGGTAAAATGCCTTACGCCAGACTTTAGAGTTCATAAGAATTGATGAAACATTTTTTTAACTATACATAACAATAATTCTCATTTTACTAAGGTTTGAAGCTCCTTTTCAAGTTCCGTGTTTCCGATTTAAAACTGGTTGTCATGCAAACACAATTTGTTTATTTTTGTATTTACGCACACACATTTCGACACCTGTGTGTTATCTTCTGTGGGTCAAATTTTTATTTCTGTAAAGTACAATATGAAATTTATAATAATTTAACTGTTGTAAACCTAAGAATTACGATACGTGCAATTTGCTTTGTTTTGATTAGACGCTCACCTTAAAATTACATCCTAAATGAACTGCATTATTATACACCGGTTTTTCTGTGCTCTTTTTTGGCGTTTCTTGACAGCATGTCATCTTTATATTAGCCATGAAGAAAATTAATGCATATTTATCAATAACAAATACGCACTAATTTTCGTCACGGCTACTTTGCAGATGACATGCTGTCAAGAAAACGACGAAAAAGAGCACAAAAACCGGTGTATAATAATGCAGTTATTTAAGAAGTAATTTTTAGGTGAGCGTCTAATCAAAAGAAACCAAATTGCACATATCGTAATTCTTTGGCCTACAACAGTTACATTATTATAAATTTCACATTTTACTTTACAGAACTAAAAATTTGACGCACAGAAGATGACAAGTAAGTGTTGAAACATGTCTGTGTAAATACAAAAATAAACAAATTGTGTTTGCATATTGCTGATTTTCAAAACAACCCAATAAGAATAATTTTATTCAGACAATCGACATATCCACATTCTTCTTCGTTATTTTCTCCACTCATCTTCAGTCTTCGAAGATTGTAAACAGAGTTAACGTAACAGTTCTATGCGCGTCCGTTTTCGTAAGCAAACTGTGTGATCCGAGCGCCAGATAAGTCAACTGCCGCTAGAGAGCTCTGCGGCCGCATATTTCATTGAGTAGCACGTTGCGTGTGATGCAGCTGCTCATTTCCGTGTGTTCACCAGCTGCTTTGAAAACCACGTCTGGCGTGCTCCACGATGAGATACACGTGCCGTAAGAGGGCGGCGTAAGGACAATGGAAGTTCTTGAGAGAGTAACTGCCGGCCCCAGCCACAGCCAGAGACAGAGGCAGAGGTCGTGTCTGCCCCCAAGGCCGCAGCTACCCGCCCCTTATCTGTGGCACACTTTCGCACGTTGGACTCTTGTCTTTGTGTTTAGTAAACACTACTGGCAGTGCTGAGTGGACGCTATCGCAACTCTCCAGATAACGCAAAGTCTCTACATACTTTTCCTCTCGCAGTCGTGCCTTGTACAACACGGTTCGTATCTTACGCAAGGACCGAGGGCGTTAGACCAAACAGCCAGATGACGTACTCTTAACAACTCACTTCTAAGTCGCGCCAGAAGCAAAAGCTTTCTCTTTGCCTAAGTCAGCTTTTCTCGAACGGGGCGCAATTAATCTTTCAGTAAGAGACCGAACTGACGATCGATGTGGAACGTTTCTAAAAAAATGTAACAACCTACTTCTGTTATCCGTAGCTTGACACAGTCTCAGAGGCAAATCCGCGCCGCACTTCGCTAACTGTATGTCTACGTGACGTTACTGCGTCTCCGTCGATGAAGTGAATGTTAGTCGGTGGACAGGAGTCAACTCTTTACACTGTTGCACTGGAGAAAGAATTAATGATTCCCGGCGGGGTCAGGGATTTTCTCTGCCTCGTGATGACTGGGTGTTGTGTGATGTCCTTAGGTTAGTTAGGTTTAAGTAGTTCTAAGTTCTAGGGGACTGATGACCATAGCTGTTAAGTCCCATAGTGCTCAGAGCCATTCGAACCATTCAATGAATTAATGACAAGGGTCAACAGGCAAGTCTTACCGGCGAAAACAGGTTAAAATGTCATAGAGGCACTGTGGAAAGGAACGTTACAAAAATGACAATTCAGAATTCGTGGGTATAATGCTCTTCCTGTTTCGCACAGCAGCAAACATTTTCATTAAAGCACATAGAAGACAAAATATTTGGCAGCCAGGAACCCCGCTCAAAAACGTATTCCACTACGAAAGATATGTTAGTCTCCTAGATTATGCAAAGAAAATCACAAAAACAGATGCAGTCTCAACGTGTGCAGGGAAAAACCTCCAAGCTACAATCCTTGCCAACATTATAACCACTTACTCACAAGGGAGCTGGATACAAGCAATGATACATAGAGCAAAGAAAATACCTTTGAACAAAGAGAAATATAAATCGAAACTGGACACCATCAAGCAAATGTGTTGTCTAAAGAGTTCCCCACCTCAATGACAGATCACATGCAGAAACAAACAGAACGAAAGGAAGACACTAATGACACAATTAAATATGTGGGTAGCATCCCTTTTGTAGGCAACATTTTCAAGAACCAGCAAACCTATTTATATCACGTAAAGAGAAAGTAGCTTTCTCCACTTACATAAACCACAGCAGAAATTAGTTCACAGTTTGAATAATAAAATGAACAGCGGGCATTGTCAGCAATGGACGTGAGAGAAGTGGGACCGAGAATCGAAATAAGAAAGAAGTGTATCTTGGGGTTGATTAGAGCATTTGCTTTACTGTTTGCTAAACAGAAAGCTGGTCACATTCTTAAATGCTGCAGGACATTCAGTGGGCGCAGAGTTCATGGAGCCAGTTCCAGAAGTAGAAGTAGTAACAGATAAAGTTTACGAACATTTTTGTGTTATAGATGGGTATAGCTAGCATACTAGATTGGCCTTCGTGTTGTTATTTTTATAACAAGTACTTGCTCTTTGCAGCTCACTAAAGGGACGATGAAATAGTCATAGCGTGTGTTAGGCAAGTAACTCGGGTAGATCGTAACTAAGAAGAGGTACTGACTGGAGTTCGGAGAAAATGTAATTTATGGCACAACTTGACTAGAAGAAGGAATATGTTCATAAGACACATGAAGCATCGAGGAATCATCAGTCTGGCAAGGGGGAGTAAAAGTGGTAGAGTACATCGAACTCCGACTAAGGTAGAATGGTCCAAATGCATGTAGGTAGCAACAGCAGTACTAAGATGGAGCGTTGTTGTGATGCCTCGTGTAAGGAGGAGAAATGCGTACCATCGCGTTTCCGACTTTGATAAAGGCCGGATTGTGGCCTATCGCGATTGCGGTTTATCATATCGCGAAACTGCTGCTCGCGTTGGTCGAGATCCAATGGAATCGTTGGGTTCAGGAGGGTAATACGGAACGCCGTGCTGGATCCCCATAGGCCTCGTATCAATAGCAGTCGAGATGTCAGGCATCCTATCCGCTTGGTCGTAACGGATCGTGCAGCCACGTCTAGATCCCTGAGTGAACAGATGGGGACGTTTGCAAAACAACAACCATCTGCACGAACAGTTCGACGATGTTTGCAGCAGCATGGACTATCAGCACGGAGACCATGGCTGCGGTTACCCTTGACGCTGCATCACAGACCGGAACGCCTGTGATGGTGTACTCAACGATGAACCTGGGTGCACAAATGGCAAAACGTCATTTTTTCGGATGAATCCAGGTTCTGTTTACAGCATCATGATGGTCGCATCCGTGTTTCGCGACATCGCGGTGACCGCACATTGGAAGCGTGTATTCGTCACCGCCATACTGGCGTATCACCTGGCGTGATGGTATGGGGTGCCATTGGTTACACTTGTCAGGCACCTCTTGTTCGCATTGACGGCAATTTGAACAGTGGATGTAACATTTCAGATGTGTTACGACACGTGTAACGATCCCTGCGAAAACCTACATTTCAGCAGGATAATGCACGACCGTATGTTGCAGGTTCTGTACGGGCCTTTCTGGATACAGAAAATGTTCGACTGCTGCCCTGGCCAGCACATTCTCCTGATCTCTCACCAACTGAAAACGTCTGGTCAATGATGGCCGAGCAACTGGGTCGTCACAATACGCGTCACTACTCTTAATGAACTGCACACGCCATCCTAGCTCTGTTTGACTCAATGCCCAGGCGTATCAAGGCCGTTATTACGGCCAGAGGTGGTTGTTTTGGGTACTGATTTCTTAGGTTCTATGCACCCAAATTGCGTGAAAATGTAATCACACGTCAGTTCTAGTATAATATATTTGCCCAATGAATACCCGTTTGTCATCTTCATTTCTTCTTGGTATAGCAATTTTAATGGCCAATAGTGTAGATGTTCATCTATAGAGTATCATGAATAAGTTTGCATCAAAATGTGTGGCATAAATGGCAGTATCTTTTGACTGCATTGACCTAGAAGCTTAAATCCTTTACACTGCCATGGGACCTTAGTATCTGACAAATTTCAGCTTGATGCCCCTACATGTCCCTTTAACACATGGACAGACAGACGGATAACAAACTGATCCTAAAAGGGTTCCGTTTAACCGACTGAGGTTTTATTTTTGAGTCATCAGTCTTCTGACTGGTTTGATAGGGCCCGCCACCAATTCTTCTCCTATAGGTTCCTTTTGTTCTCAGAATAACACTTGCAACCTACATTCCCAATTATTTTCTGTACGTATTCGAATCTCTGTCTTCCTCTACAGTTATTATACTCTACAGCTACCTCTAGTACCATGGATATTATTTCCTGAAGTCCTAATATACGTCCTGTCACTTCATCCTGTATTTACCATGTGTTCCTTTCTTCCCCGATACTGATGAGAACCTCGTGATTCCTTAACTTATCAGTCAACCTAGTTTGCAATATTCTTCTGTAGCAACAAATCTCAAATTCCTCGATTCTCTTCTGTTCCGGTTTCCTTTAGTCTACGTCTCACTACCATACCATGATGGGCCCTAATCGAACATTCTCAGAAATTCCTTCATCAAGTTAACGCCTATGTTTGATACTAATAGACTTGTATTGGCAAATAACGCCCTTTTTGCCAGCGGTAGTCTGTTTGGATGTTATCCTTGCTCTGTCCGTAGGCAGTAGAATTCGTTAACTTCGTCTGCTTCATGACCATGAACCCTGATGTTAAGTTCCTCGCTGTTCTCATTTCTGCTACTTCTCAATACCTTCGTCTTTCTTCCATTTACTCTATACCCATTAGGCTATTCGTTCCATTCAAGAAATCCTTTAATTCTCCTTGTTTTTCTCTGAGGGCAGCAATCATCGTGAATCTTAACATTCACATTCTTTCATCCTGAATTTTAGTTTCACTCTTGACATTTTCTTTTACTTCCATCATTGCTTCTTCGGTGTATAGGTGAACATCAGGGGAGAAAGACTACGTCCCTGTCTCAGTCTCTGTTTAATCCGTGCATTTCGTTCTTGGTAGTCCACTCTTATTGTTTGCTCATGGTTCTTGTGAATACTGTATATTATCTGTGTTTCCTTATACCTTATCCCTATTTTTCTGAGGATTTCGAACATAATGCATTATTTTGCATTGTCGAACGCCTTTCCCAAGTCGGCATGTCCTACGAATGTGTATTTTTTTTTTTTTTTTAGTCTTGCTTTCATCATCAACTGCAAAATCAGAACTGCCTCTCTAGTGCCTTCAACTTCCCTAAAGGCAAACTGATCGTCATGTACTACATCCTCAATTTTCTTTTCCATTCCCTTTTACACTACTGGCCATTAAAATTGCTACACCACGAAGATGACGTGCTACAGACGCGAAATTTAACCGACAGGAAGAAGATGCTGCGATATGCAAATGATTAGCTTTTCAGAGCATTCACACAAGGTTGGGTCGGTGGCAACACCTACAACGTGCTGACATGAGGAAAGTTTCCAACCGATTTCTCATACACAAACAGCAGTTGACCGGCGTTGCCTGGTGAAACGTTGTTGTGATGCCTCGTGTGAGGAGGAGAAATGCGTACCATCACGTTTCCGACTTTGATAAAGGTCGGATTGTAGCCTATCGCGATTGCGCTTTATCGTATCGCGACATTGCTGCTCGCGTCGGTCGAGATCCAATGACTGTTAGCAGAATACGGAATCGGTGGGTTCAGGAGGGTAATACGGAACGCCGTGGTGGATCCTGACGGCCTCGTGGCTGTAGCGGATCGTGTAGCCACATCTCGATCCCTGAGTCAACAGATGGGGACGTTTGCAAGACAACAACCATCTGTACGAACAGTTCGACGACGTTTGCAGCAGTATGGACTGTCAGCTCGGAGACCACGGCTGCGGTTACCCTTGACGCTGCATCACAGTCAGGAGCGCCTGCGATGGTGTACTCAACGACGAACCTGGATGCACGAATGGCAAAATGTCATTTTTTCGGATGAATCCAGGTTCTGTTTACAGCCTCATGATGGTCGCATCCGTGTTTGGCGACATCGCGGTGGACGCACATTGCGTGTATTCGTCATCGCCAAACTGGCGTATCATCCGGCGTGATGGTATGGGGTGCCATTGGTTACACGTCTCGGTCACCTCTTGTTGACATTGACGGCACTTTGACAGTGGACGGTACATTACAGATGTGTTAGGACTCGTGGCTCTACCGTTCATTCGATCCCTGCGAAACCCTACATTTCAGCAGGTTGATGCACGACCGCATGTTGCAGGTCCTGTACGGGCCTTTCTGGATACAGAAAATGTTCGACTGCTTCCCTCGCTACCACATTCTCCAGATATCTCACCAACCGTCTACTCAATGGTGGTCGAGTACCAATTGAAAACGTCTGGTCAATGGGGGCCGAACAACTGGCTCGACACAATACGCCAGTCACTACTCTTGAAGAACTGTGGTATCGTGTTGAAGCTCCTTGGGCAACTGTACCTGTACACGCCATCCAAGCTCTGTTTGGGCCGCCCGCGGTGGCCGAGCGGTTCTAGGCGCTTCAGTCCGGAACCACGTGACTGCTACGGTCGCAGATTCGAATCCTGCCTCGGGCATGGTTGTGTGTGATGTCCTTAGGTTAGTTAGGTTTAATTAGTTCTAAGTTCTACGGAACTGATGACCTCAGATGTTAAGTCGCATAGTGCTCAGAGCCATTTGAACCATTTGAATACCCCTTTATCATCTGCATTTCTTCTTGGTGTAGCAATTTTAATGGCCAGTAGTGTATTAATAATGTCAGCACTAGGATGCATAAGGTGTTGAGCTGACAGTGCGATAATTCTCGCATTTGTTGGATCTTGCAGTTAAGTAATCCTAAACTTGAGTAAAAGTCTAATGGCTTGACAAGTGCTATTAATGCGACGCTGGACATTCCAGAGTTAATAGTGACCGGCTGCAATGGAATACATCTACATCTACATCTACATCTACATTTATACTCCGCAAGCCACCCAACGGTGTGTGGCGGAGGGCACTTTACGTGCCACTGTCATTACCTCCCTTTCCTGTTCCAGTCGCGTATGGTTCGCGGGAAGAACGACTGTCTGAAAGCCTCCGTGCGCGCTCTAATCTCTAATTTTATATTTGTGATCTCCTCGGGAGGTATAAGTAGGGGGAAGCAATATATTCGATACCTCATCCAGAAACGCACCCTCTCGAAACCTGGACAGCAAGCTACACCGCGATGCAGAGCGCCTCTCTTGCAGAGTCTGCCACTTGAGTTTATTAAACATCTCCGTAACGCTATCACGGTTACCAAATAACCCTGTGACGAAACGCGCCGCTCTTCTTTGGATCTTCTCTATCTCCTCCGTCAAACCGATCTGGTACGGATCCCACACTGATGAGCAATACTCAAGTATAGGTCGAACGAGTGTTTTGTAAGCCACCTCCTTTGTTGATGGACTACATTTTCTAAGCACTCTCCCAATGAATCTCAACCTGGTACCCGCCTTACCAACAATTAATTTTATATGATCATTCCACTTCAAATCGTTCCGCACGCATACTCCCAGATATTTTACAGAAGTAACTGCTACCAGTGTTTGTCCCGCTATCATATAATCATACAATAAAGGATCCTTCTTTCTATGTATTCGCAATACATTACATTTGTAATAAAGAAGATTATCTTGGCGCACCTCATTGATCTGAATAATACTGTACGAGAATAGTTCTCGCGAGACAAAAGCGGACTCCTCGGCTAGAAGAGCCCAGCTACGGCCTCTCGCCCGCGGCCGTTACGCAAGCCGGGGACAATGAACGGCTCGGCTGCGCCTGCCGCGGTCAGCTGATGGCCAGACAGGGGCCGAGGTGAGCGCGGCTCCAAATCGGCTTGGCCGGGATTCCGGGCCTCCGGAAGCCGCATAAAGCAGCCGCCCGCGCCCTCGCTCCACATCCGGCCGGCCACATTAACAAATGCTGTTAGCGGCCCTCGGCCCTCCTGTAAACAAGCTCTCTACCTGGCCAGTCCAGATTCCGCCGTAACAATACCTGCTCGGAGCTGGAAGTCCGCTAATTTATGCGTTGTAATGTGCGCTGAGTGCGAGGGTCGGACAAAGATACAGAAGCACCTCGAGAAATCTATGCTTCAGTATAAATACAGATGCTAGCCGTTATACAGGGTGCAGAATAACGGGAAGTTTTGAAATGAGTAGTGGCAGCCATGGGCAGGTGGCAGCACTGCGAGTTCGTGACATCGAGTAAACAGTCCGCCATTTCAGTAATCATGGATCCGTGGAACGGACAACAGCGTGCGTTAGCCATAAAAATGTTTAAAAAAACAATGATAGTTTTGCCCGCCCATGTTGGCCGTATGGTCTAACGCACGGCTTTCCGGACGCGAAGGCGCGGCGGTCCCCCGGCATGAATCCGCCCGGCGGATTTGTGTCGAGGTCCGGTGACCCGGCCAGTCTGTGGATGGTTTTTACGCGGTTTTCCATCTGCCTTGGCGAATGCGGGCTGGTTCCCCTTATTCCGCCTCAGTTACTCTATGTCGGCGATAGCTGCGCAAACAAGTTTTCCACGTACGCGTACACCACCATTACTCTACCACGCAAACATAGGGGTTACACTCGTCGGGTGTGAGATGTTCTCTGGGAGGTCCACCGGGGGCCGAACGGCACAATAACCCTGGGTTCGGTGTGGGGCGGCGGAGGGGTGAAGTCGACTGCGTTAGTCGTCGTGGGGTTGCGGACCACTGCGGCTGCGGCGGGGACGGAGTCTCTCCGTCGTTTCTAGTTCCCCAGTTAACACAACATAACTTGATAGTTTTGGTAGCGGTGCAGAGGGAGTTTCGACGTTTTTATAATTTAGGACGTCATGATGCCGTTCCGTCGAAACACGCATAAAATGTTGGATTAATGACTCTGTAGAGACTGGGTCTGCCCTCAAGAAGAAACCAACAGGACGACCAAGAAGTCTGCGCTCTCCAGCGATCATTGATGTTGTAAGCGAGTCTGTCTTACGGAGCGCACGGCGTTCAATTCATAAGCAAGCAGCAGTGTTTGGAATGTCTCGGGAGAGCGTTCGCAAAATTCTTCACCTTGATTTAAAATTTCATCCGTACAAACTAGAGATGGTGCAACAATTGATGGACAACGATTACCGTTTACGATTAGAATTCTGTCAACAAATGATAACAAAAATAAACAATGACGCTGAATTTCTAATCAAGTTGTGGATGTCAGATGAGGCACATTTTTATCTCGCAGGTTAAGTGGATAAACGGAACTACCGTTACTGGGCAAACAGAAATCCTAATAACGTTCCCGAGCGCCCTTTACACGCTAGTAAAGTGACAGTATGGTGTGGTGTTCCATCATATGAGATTACCGGATCGTATTTTTTCGGAAATGAACAGGGAAACACAATAACTGTCAGTGCCGATCGTTACGTGGAGATGTTACGAACTTTCGTTACACCTGCATAGAACAACTTTCCAAACGTTCAAGAAGCCTGGTTTCAACAGGACGGAGTGACATCACACACTGCGCGCCAGTCAATGGCATACGAGCGAGAATTGTTTGACAACCGTGTGATCTGACGGTTCGGTGACATTCCCTGGCCCCTAGGTCGCCAGATCTATCCGTTTGTGATTTTTCCTTCTGGAGCTACCTCAAGAGCGAAGTCTACCCGACTCGACCAAGAATCCTGGATGAGTTAAAAAAACCAGAGAATTCGGTGTGCAGCTCACAGTATCCCAGCCGAGATGTTGCAGCGGTCAATGAGGAATTTCAACAGCAGATTTCACGAATGTATTCATACAAGAGGAAGCCATCTAAAGGACGTAATTTTTTAAAAAATGATAAATGCCATCAATGTTTCGTAAATGGCAAGGCATCTTTCCTTCATCACTTCTAGTTTTATTGGATTGTTTTTCAGTGTCAGCCTGTATTTGACCACCAACGGCACCTGTGCATTGTCCTCAATACGTTCCTTCCAAGTCTCAGTCGTTCCAAGTGTTAGCCGCGGTCGTGTTCTGTATAGTTGTGACTGCACTATGTCGAAATTAAGTCACTAGAACGAGGACAATACGGTGGGTGCTTCCGTAACCAAGGTAGCTGAAGTGATTCGTATTTCAAGAGGCACAATGTCGAAGATTTATACTGCGTACAGGGAAAGCAGACTTCACAATCAGCTAAGCTACAAAGCAGACAAGAGTGTCTATTGAGCGGTCGTGACGGATGGTTATTGAAGAGAATCGTGATGAAAAATAAGAGGACAACATCTATAGAAGTCTGTGAAGAACTGATCTTGTTATATGTATCATTACGAAATCGTCTTCCCAGGTTAACGGCTTAGAAAAGAGAAGGTCAAATCGATACCGGGCGCTAATTAACGCTTTTCTAGGTTAGTTTTGGGAGTTCCACGTACAAATAACAAATGATTCCATCACAAAATGTGTTGGACACACTTTGTCTTGTGCTATTATGTTTGTTGGTTTGCAAATAAAACAGCGTAAGAGAAACTGATGGACGCACTTTGTCTTGTGCTATTATATTTGTTGGTTTGCAAACAAAATAGTGTAAGAGAAACTGAACGGTATGACACGAAAAGATGCAAAATTTATCCACCTAAAATTACAATATGGGAGCGTTAACCCTTTCTAAGTCATGGAGTAGTTTTTTCATCAGTGATAATTTCTAAAATGATTTTAATCTCAGTATTTCTTATTCCTATATATCTCTTGTTTAAAGATTTAGGGAGATATATACCGGTGTAATTTTCATGGGTTCTTATCATCTGGGTATCTTTTAAAGTGTCGGCGAAATATATCTGATCCGGATATTGCACACCAAACACCAATCGTAACATTATGCACCTGCTGATCGCAATGAGCTGCGAGCTCACCCACTCAGACAATCAAGCCTTATCTGAAGAATTCCGATACCACATCGATCAGAAATCACCTGTGGTACTGTTGTAGTTTTTTGCTATGCACAACAGAAAATGTATTATATTTATCAAGGTGCAGATCTTGTTTGGTAATGTTTTTCAGACAAGACGATCTTTTAATTCCTGGATGGCAATGCAATATTAACTCAATTTCTCGTTGGTCTGCTCTTTAGGGGTGGCGGGGAGGGAGGGTGGTGGGGTTAAAGGATGATAATGCCTGACATCTCTACTACCCTGCAGGACTGGTGTCGGTAGTAGTGGAATGCGTTTCAGGCGACATGCGCGCAGATGACCACAGATGAACAGAGAGAGGGTGGGTACATGAGCTGAATTCTTGAAATAATATTTGCAGCTCATGAATGGATGACAACGTAATGTAAACTCGTTTTCTTGCGCTACTGTGTGGTGAAGGGTACTTCGTTCATCGCTGTCATTTCCTGACGAGCTAGAGACCTAGAACTTCCAGCATAGCTCTGAATTGGATGACCATGTAATGTAAACTCCCTTTCTTGTCTAGTTCATGGTGGACGATAATTTGAGTACCACTGCCATTTGACCCTTTTCCTGTTTCGGTCCCGAATGGTTCGTGCTAAGAACGAAAGCTAGTAAGCTTTTGTGTGAGCTCAGATTAATTTTTACTTTCATGCTCTTTTTGTGAGATATGCGCAGTACGAAGCAATATGTTGATTGAGTTAGGTAAAGACAAAGCAAAATAAATCTGCGATTTACCCCATGCGTCTATTGTTATCTCATCAAAATTTCACACACACAAAAGACACTGAACACAATTATTTAAATAAAAATGAATTTTTAGTATATCACATTTATAAATTAGACTAAAAAGTATAAAATAATTATTCATGGCTCCACACAGATTCCTAACCCCACACTGACAGCCCAGAAAATTGGTGAGTGTGAATTTTTGATAGCTGTTGAAGTGCTTGCAAGATTTAATACGAAAAACGTGGGGCACGTGCAATATTTAACTGGTGCATGAATAACTCACCTCCTTACTGCCTCACTACTTACTAATTGATGCATGGATAGTTCACCTCCCTACTATTATCTGTTGAATGTGTCCCACGTTTTTCGTTTAAATCTTACAAGAATTTTCATAGCTATAAAAAAAATTCACATTCACAAATTTTGAGCACTATCTTTATGGGATTAGGAATCTGTAGGTGCTGGAGGAAATTATGTCATAATTTTAGTCTGATTGAAAAACGTATTATATTAAAATTTATTGTATCTAAATATTTTTTTTTCCTTAGTAGTGTGTACTTTCTGTTCTGTCCCTCCTCACTGAACTGTCTGCGATCTGCCGGTTCTACATGGGGACGTTTACTTAAAATGTTACAGACCAGACTGCAAGTTTATCCACGTGGGCAGGTACACTAGCAACAAGCTGAAAAAGTCTCTTATGTTAATAGTAGGTTGTAACTTACAGAATCTCTTGCCATTTTCGGAAGTCTTGCGCTCCGTCTTTTCCTTGGATGGCCAATATTTCTGCCACCAGCCGGTAATTTATTTCTCGCGATTTTCATAGTCTTCCATTCCTCCATCCTGTTAATGTGTTAGTCCCATTTTTGCTGTTTCTTATGTATCTTGTATCTACCCATTAATGGTGTCCACTTTATATCATTTTCTAATGTTTTCACTTCTCATCTTGCAATGTCTTCCCTGTAGTCCTTCGTAGAATTTTTATTTCCGCAGTTTCCAAAAGTGTTTTCGTTTTTTATGTTCCTGGTCTTGTCTCAGCTGTGTATGTAATAACTAGTCTCGCTACTGATTTTTATATTTTAGCCTTCACGCTTTTCCTATATGTTTGTTTTGCCGAATAGTATCATTTAAACACCCTGCCATTTTACTTAGTTTTGCTACTTGTTCTCTGACTTCCCTTCCGGCATTTCCACTGTTGAACAGTTCGATACCAAGATATTTAAATGTCGTTACCTGTTGAATAATATTTCCATCCACTTCCAGTTTCCAAGTTTCCATGTGATTGGTTCATCAGATGGTGTCATACATTTGGTTTTTTGAGTGGATATTACCATATTTAGGTTTTTGGCTGCCACCTTAAATGTATATTCAAATTTCTACAGGTTATCTTCTCTGATTGCCAGCAGAACTGCTCGTCAGCATAACAAACAATTTTTATTTCTTCGTACCCCATTCGCTAACCACTACCAACCTTCATTATCACCTAGTCCGTGATTATATTAAAAAGCAGTGGGCTGAAAGTGTCATCTTGACTAATATCACTATTAACTGCTATGCAGCCAGTAAAACTGGAACCAATTATCCACTGAATGTAGTTGTTGCAATAAATTTCTTCAATTGTTTTTATTAAGTTCGATGGAATCTACCGCTTGTAGAGTAGATTTACCACATCTATTAACTTAATAATATCGAACGCCTTCTGTAAAGCAATGAAACAAAGAGAGGCTGGTTTGTTGTATCCAGCTGACGTCTCTACTACCAGTTAAGAATGAATACTGCATCTGCGCACGACCTACCAGATCTAAACCATACTGCTCTTCTGCGAGGGTTGTAATGCTTCTTATTTTATTTTCTATTATTTTTGTTTTGAGTTTAAGAACTGAACTCGGTAGATTTGTCCCTCTGTAGTTGGATGGGTCTTATCTCCCTTTTTGTACATGAGAATTGTAATACTGGCTCTCCATTCATTTGAAATTTAATTGCCAGTTATACTATTGTTAACCAGCTTGCTTAATTCGTCAGTTAGTGGATATCTTCTACACTTCAGTAATTCATTGGGGTTCTATCTTTCCCTGGAGACTTCCTATTTTTAACAGACTTACAGCTTCTTCTAGCTCTGCATATGAAGCAACTGCATTATCATTTTACTTGTACACTCATGTGCGATCTCTGTCTTCGTTTCCTGATGATTTTATTTTTACCTTTATAAACTCAGTTAAATATTTGACCCATTATTCCTCATACATATCGTTTACTTTAAAAATTCGTTTAATTCTTTCCCTGCTGTCGTATCATTCTCCAAATTCGATTTTATAAACCATGGAAGTCATGTTCTAAATTTGTAGAAAAGTTTTCCCAGTGTTCCTGTTTAAACCTATTCATTAGTGATTTTGTCTGATTACGAGATCTTTTTTGACCTGAATAAGATCCTTTTGTTTTGAGTGTTCTGTATTTCAAATAGGCACCTCTCTTTCTTTTACACATTTCTTTAACATCTTCGCGAGATCGTGGTGTTTGTTTTTCTCTCTTGTTGTATAACGATTGTACCTAGTCCTTCTTGAGCTGCTGCTTCAATACTTTGCTTTATTTTCTTCCAAGCCTGGTCTACATTACCCTCTGCGTTAATGGGTTCTCTTTTATTTTCTCTGCCAACCATTTCTTAAATAAATTTTTTGTAGATTCGTTCCCTAATGATTCCATATTAAATTTTTCTTCTTTTAAGTTTGGGTCTTCAGCAGTCTTGTACCTTCGTACACGCAATCTGATTTTTGGCATGAGTAGGCTGTGATCACTTCCTGTATTCACAGAGTCTGAAGTCCTAACATCTAGTATTGATTGAGAGTGGATGTTCCTGTTTGAAGCAATGTAATCTATTGTAGACTTATGACCTCTTGTGTTCTAAAAAGTGTATTTGTACTACCCTTTGTGGTTATAGAATTTATAATTTATTCTCATTTCGTTGCTGTCAGATTTAGAAAATGATATATGGAGAAATATAAATGCTTCTCCTTTTGGATGCACTCCTGCAGCTAAGTATCCGAATGTTACGCTGACTGGACGAGTTCGCAGAATGACCAGCTGTGCAATTCGGGTGGTCCTGCTTTCTTTTCGGAAGAGCCAGTCATCTACCTGTAAGATTTCTGATGACGCCGTGCAGCCTAAGTCCGGTAGGCAGCTTTTCTGTTGCTGAAGGTCAGTGCCGCCACGCGCGCAGCGTGAGAATGTCGTAGAGGGCGCCCTCTGAACGACCTTTGTGCGTTGCGTCCATTGTGTAAATATAGAGTGTGGATAAGTGATGAGAGCGCGTTGCGAGAAGTTCAATGTCTGTGTTGTCTCGGCCACACGAATGAAGATGCCAAACAAACTGCAGGCGAGTGTTCTGTTCCAGTCGAACGGGAGTGCTGGCGACCATCCAACACACTCAGTGGACAAACAGATTTAGTAAGACCTTATGATCTCATTTCAAATTTAAACATGGAAGCTGTTTTCACATTCCAGCCTACATCGTAGATGAAGCCAAAGCAGTGAAAAGTTAAAGAAATAAATTTCATTCATTGAGTTTGAAACTGACTAGTCACTAGTAACTACCAAGAAACAAACGTGGAATTCTGTTATCTGTTATTTGTTGTCCGAAAAGAAAATATATGTAGGGGAAGGGCTGACATAATGGCCAGTGCGGGTATAACGGCCATTTAATTTGTGAGTCCTTTCAGAGGTTCAGTCGTACAGGAACTGCATTTAGGTGTCACTGGAAACCATTTCTGTTTCAGTTGGGCTCTGAGCACTATGGGACTTAACATCTATGGTCATCAGTCCCCTAGAACTTAGAACTACTTAAACCTAACTAACCTAAGGACATCACACAACACCCAGCCCTTACGAGGCAGAGAAAATCCCTGACCCCGCCGGGAATCGAACCCGGGAACCCGGGCGTGGGAAGCGAGAACGCTACCGCACGACCACGAGATGCGGGCTTCTGTTTCAGTTCAGGACCCAGGATATCGCACTGTCTCGCAGTGACGTTTTTGTATGGTTTTCAGACATTCCAATCTAAGTTTTTTCTTCATCTAACTATTACAAACTATCTTAGCTCTCACTGCTTCGCTCTCGTAGACTGTATTGACAGAACAGGTGTTTTTGTTTTCCTTTAACAGAATTTTTATGTCGTTCACGAATTGCAGCACTTTCTAAACATATCAGGCTAATTAAGGCCACATAAGTACAGTTTTTTTCCGAATGTACTTCTGACCAAAAAGCGATTCTGGTAGCTGGAGTCCAAGGTTTCTATTAATAGTGTCTTTTGCATCCTTGTGGTGATATTTTCATAGAAGCTTTAATCCTGTAACACATACGTCTTTACATCTAACTGAGAAGGGAAATACCAGTTTCCATAGATTTACCATTTTTAAATGTAACGAGAAATTTGTCTTAAAATTTTTGATCCCCTTTTACACCCCCCACCCCCCCTTTCGAGGTTGTATTTCCAAAAATAGTGAAACTTACATTTTTTTAAAAATTTCTAACAGAGAAGTCAATTTGAAATTTTAATAGATTTAGCTTTAAAGACACTTTCATAATGAAACATTTCCATGAAATATTTCACCGCTGTTTCATCACCTTAGGAGTTCAATTTCCAAAAATACTGTAATACGTATTTTTTTTATTTGGAACCGAGAAGTTAAATACCAATTTTCATTGCTTTAAAAATACTGTTGTAGTTCTTTAATAATTTATATTCAAAAACAATTTTCGCCCGCTATTTCACCCAAAAACGCTGAAGCACGTATTTTATTTCTGACTAAGAAACCAAATACCAATTTTCGTAGGTCTAGTCTCAAAATTACCTTAATAACGAGATGTTTTCAAACCCTATTTCATCCCCTTAGAAATGGAATTTCAAAAAATTCCTTTTTATACTGTAAGATCAACACTCTCTGTAAATTTCAAGTTTCTATCCGAAATGATTAGGCTGGGCGGTTATGAGTAAATGAGTTAGTCTGTCAGTCGAGGGACTGCTAGCTATACGTATGTGGTGTTACACACGGATGTTGAAAATTAGGTACTGATAGGGTAGGGAATGAGGATGTTCTGCGCAGAACCGTAGAGGCGAGGAATATGTGGAAAACGCTGACAAGGAGAAGGGACAGGAGGATAAGATAATTGTTAAGACATCAGGGAACGACTTCCATGCTCCCAGAGGGATCTGTAGAGTGCAAAAGCTGTAGAGGAAGACAGAGACTGGAATGCATTCAGCAAATAATTGAGGACATAGGTTGCAAGTGCTACTCTGAGATGAAGAGGTTGACACAGGAAAGGAATTCGTGGCTGGTCTCATCAAACCAGTCAGAAGACACACAAAAAAAATAAAAAAATAGAGATTCATATAGCAGGTTCCTTTAACAATTCTGTTCAGTGAATGCTTAGTGACAAATTCTCATTTAACGACTGATTCATCGGAGACCGTTGCCAACTAGCAACTAAGTTATTTTTTTTTGCAATGACGTCCATGCGGACACAATGGCTAGCCAGTGGCCAGTATACCCACCCTAAATTCAAAAATTTTTACAGCGTTACTACTGTCATTTATGTGAGCAAATATTAAACGTACCTACTTACTTACCCAGCGGCCACCGGCACTGCAGACCATGCGCTGCGTCAACAGTCAGTTTCCACTGCGTTCTGTCTGTTGCTGTTTCCTCGCAGTTCAGTACATTCAGAACTTTAGCATCCTTCTTTTCGTCGTCTCCCCCTCTCCGATTCTTGTCATATTCAGGGAACTTTTTGTTGTGATGTGCGCAATGAAAGCTTGCTCAGGAAGTCGAGTCTCTGGTATACGAATTTCATGGTCTGCTACTAGAGACGTATGCTCTTTTGATATTGTAGAACATTGGGCTGGTTCATGACCTCATACATTTCATTATTCCTTGGAGTAAATATTAAATGTAGCTCTAATACCCAAGTAATCTTAATAAATAAAAATAACAATTATTAATAGTAAATGTAACAATTATCCAATAGCATTAATAATCATTATCACAAAATAATAAAAATAATTTGTTTTAATGTAGTGATTGTGTAACATATAAGTGTAAAGGAGGTAGTCAGTCATGGGATACACATGACATGGAGAGAGCAATACAGGCAGTAATGGAAAGCATGGCTTTCAAAACTGCTGCAGCCACTTCTTGAGTTCTAAGGAATAAGTTGAAGAGGAAAGTTCTGAAGAAAATTCTGCATACTACAGGTATTTGGAGGGTTTGTGATTTTTATCACAGAACAAGAAAACTCTTGCTGGAGATAAGGTTTTTCGTCATGAAAATTAAGGATATGCAGTGTCTCACATGTGTACTATCCGAGAAGAACAATTTAATAAGGAGACCAGAATGGTGGGGAACGAGCGGTCTGTTGGTTTCTGGAAAAGGTTTCCAAAATTAAGGTCGTGGTAAAGTGACCAGTATACGCAAAGTTGGCCCACGATCACTGGGCGGCTACTGCTTGGGATGAAGACGGCTGTTTCTACGGATACTGTGCCTAAAAAATTTTTAATTATTTTACTTTACTTCTTCTTGCTAATAGTAATGGATTTTATCTAAGAAAAAACTGTATTATGAAGTTATTTTTTTACTCACAACACGAAATTTGTACTGTAAATTAGTTCTTTTTTTCTCTCAATACATATTTTCAAAGTTAAACTGATTTTCTCAATTTATGCATCCCTTTTCGGCATTGTGCTCGTCATGCCGTAATCCGTCGAGTACAATGGGCACTTTTACAGATTATTGATTATGTAGGTACTTTCCTTTTCTTCCAACGAGAATGAAAAAGTCAAGCTGATAGAAGAATAGTTTGAGTCTTTATTCCGTGGTTTTGAAGTTTCTAGATTAGATCGATTGCAACTTAACTTTATGGGACGAGCTGGGTTCAGTTCACATTAGGGACGAGCAGGGTTCAAACGCCTGTCCAGCCATCCAAATACAATTCTTCCTTCGTTTTACAGTACCACTGAAGGCAAATTGCTGGATGATGCCTTTGAAGCTGAAGTGGATTACTTCCTTGAACATTCTTTCCCCTTTGCCCTATGTGATCTTTTGCTGCATCTATAGCGAATTGTGGCCGAGCTGTTCAAGGCGCTTCAGTCTTAGGTTAGTTAGGTTTAAGCAGTTCTAAGTTCTAGGGCACTGATGACCTCAGATGTTAAGTCCCATAGTGCTCAGAGCCATTTGAACCATATAGCGGATTCATCATCGACGTGACGTTACATCCAAATCTCTAGAACGAGACCAAAATATCCGAACTTCAAATTCACAGCAATCATACTGCCTGATTGCCCATGACGATTTTATTGTTCATTCTTTTTTGGCCTCTTTTTAAAATACTGTGTTTTTAACTGAATTCAGTATAAAAACTAGCTGAAACTGTTATCACACCAAAAGTTGATTTTAGCTGCACGGTGCTTTGCTAGGCATGTTCCTATTGAATGCGGCACGCCACTGCTTTCTTTCTATCTTTGAACTACATTACGCACCCTATACTTTAACGTGAACTCAGAGCCACAATACATTCTGTCGTTTTACACATCTGCATTGCCAGAGGTGAAAGAAGCGATTTCTGACTGACAAAACCCCTTGGTCTCACCAGGGAATCAAACTAGAGGTCCGCCGCGTGGAGCGGCGGCGTGGTTAGAGGCGCCATGAATCACGCAGCGTTTCTAGGCGCTTCAGTCTGGAACCGCGCGACCACTACGGTCGCAGGTTCGAATCCTGCCTCGGGCATGAATGTGTGTGATGTTGTTAGGTTAGTTAGGTTTTAGTAGTTCTAAGTTCTAGGGGACTGATGACCTCAGATGTTAAGTCCCATAATGCTCAGAGACATTTGAACCAATCACGTGGCCCCTCCCGCTGGAGGTTCTAATCCTCCCTCGGGCATGGGTGTGTGTGTTGTCCTTAGCGTTAAGTTAATTTAATTGTTTGTAAGTCTAGTGGCCGATGACCTAAATAGTTTGGTCCTTAGGAATTCACACACACACACACACACACACACACACACACACACACATACACAAACGAGAGGTCTCTGGATTCCAAGTCCGATACTTAACGACTAGGCGATTGAAAGAGAAAGAATATTGACATTAAATTAAATTTAGTGGTCCCACCATTATAATGAGTTTGCCAAGTGGGTTTGCATTATAAGATCGCATGAAATATCAGAGCGGACTCCATGTTGCAAGTAATCGCCATGACCAATCGTTTCTGCTACCTTTTTCTACGTAATTTAGCGATCTGTGTATGCGTCCCAGACTTTTACAAGTCTGGTTGTAGTTTTTGCTTCGTGATGGCGATACTTCAAAATTAGTGGCCGATCACATTCAAAAAGCTCCTGACAATACAGACTAGTTTGATTTTGCATGATAGCCTTAACCGATCTGTTCGGAAAGCAACCTCTGTGTAGTTGTCAGCTCATAAATGCCTGTCTTCGCAATGGGCGTATTAAAAGGAACACAGTGATACCAAATTAACAAATAATGTCAGTTCTGAAATTGGATCGATAGGCTGATTACGCTTTAAAACGGAAGTCATTAACGTTCTCATCAACATTGTCCTGGAAAATTGTGACTATTTTAGACGTACTTTTCCTACAGTAAAAGGACGATATTTTTTCATATTTATTTTAATTCATCAGGCCACGCAGGCCTTGGTCATGGAACGATTCAGTAGTTAATTAACAGAAAACTGCAAATAAAACATAGAAGAGGAAATATAGGTTACGGCAATTAGAAGAGAAATACGAAGAAGATTTGCCATGGCTCAGGAAATAAATAATACGTTGAAGTGCAGGGCTCTAAATTATCGCGAGTAGTTCCCACACAGAATAAAAAGTTTGTGCCATACGAAAGCCTTTCGAATTAGATTTGAAGGTCTCAGGCCTCTAAGTTAAGTTTCTCCTTGCTGCTCGAAACCAACTGAAGATGAAACATGTAGTACAGTGCCTCGTACCTATATTCAGATTTATATAAGCACTATGTAAGTGCAAACACTTTTTCCATCTAGTATTTACTGAGTGAATGATGAATTTCCTTTTGAATGAATCCACATTATTATCCACAAATCCTACGAAGGATTATATGTACAGGAATGTCAGGGGTCAGAATACCGAGACATTGGAACAACGGGCTAATAGAAATTCGCTTGCCGCGCATGATTAGCTGTGCGGTCTAAAGGCACTGCAGTCGTGGACTGTGCGGCTGGTCCCGGCGGAGGTTCGAGTCCTCCATCGGCAGTGGGTGTGTGTGTGTGTTTGTCCTTAGGATAATTTAGGTTAAGTAGTGTGTAAGCTTAGGGACTGATGACCTTAGCAGTTAAGTTCCATAAGATTTCACACACATTTGAACATTTTTTTTCAAATTCGCTTGCTGAAACTGCAAGTAGACAGATGCATTTTTCTCGGAAAAGGAGTATTCTTGATGAACGCTAAGAGTTCCCCCAAAAAATGAATGCATAATATGGTACATAGAGTACGCTTAGTAAAATTTTGCACTTCACAAAAAAAGTAGTATCACGAAGTTGCTGAAGAAACTGAACTGGCGGACGCTCGAAGATAGACGAAAACTATTCAGAGAAAGCCCACTTACAAAGTTTCTAGAACTATCTTTAAGGGATGAATGTAGAAGTATGTTCAACCCACTATGTATTGCTCTCGTAAGGATAGCAAAAAGAAAACTGGACTAATTAGAGAGTTCGCAAAGACAGTTAAGCCGGCCGGAGTGGCCGAGTGGTTCTAGGCGCTACGGTCGCAGGTTCGAATCCTGCCTCGGGCATGGGTCTGTGTGATGTCCTTGGGTTAGTTAGGTTTAAGTAGTTCTAAGTTCTAGGGGACTGATGACCTCAGAAATTAAGTCCCATAGTGCTCAGAGCCATTTTTTGAGAGACATTTAAGTAATCATTCTTCCTGCGCCCATCTGTGAATGGAACGTGAATAAACCCTACCAACTGGTACAATGGAAAGTGTCCTCCACCATATACTTCACATTGGCTTGCAGAGTATGCAAGTACGTGTAGATATAAACTAAATTTCGCCTGTCAGTGTCAGAAGCAGTGGAGAGTATCATTGTAAAAGAAAGACAGCAACCTTTTCCAAATATAAGCTCAACGAGATCATACAGTCGGGTTGCCGTTCCACTGCTAGCCGTCAATATCTGGACGGCCTTTCTTAAGCTCAAGACAGAAATGTCTCGCTTTTCTTGCACTCACTTAGGCAGGGCCATATGTTTCACACAACTCGCAGTTAATTCCATGAACATTTTGTCCTAGTGCAGCTATGAATTTATCCACTGATCCAGTTTCACAACTGTGAGGCATCTATCCCCGCAATCATTTTAACACACCTTGTACGAAAGCAAGACAGTAATGATCTGACAACAGTATGGAGATTACATTCGTATTAGATCAGTTAACTTCACAAACACTAGGAAGCATGCGCAAATCTATTAGTATTGACAATCACTTGTTGTCTTTTGTATTTTATCAACTATTACCTATGGACCATTTCTCGCATGTAAACGTTTGAGCAACAGTTTCGTGTTCCATGGATTTTCTTCCGCGCCTTAAAATATTCCTGGCAGCTATGGTACCCGTCCTGCAGTTACAGACCTACCAAGTGAGTTCTCAATAATTTCGTCTGTTATTTCACGACTGCATGCATCACCTTTCCATAAAATCCGGAGGCCTGAAATCCAACCATTAAACTGATCATTTGATAAGGTGAACCTTTCCAACTCACATCTTAGGACGTCTTCTAGTGAGATGTTGCCGGCCGCGGTGGCCGAGCGGTTCTAGGCACTTCAGTCTGGAACCACACGACCGCTACCGTCGCAGGTTCGAATCCTGCCTCGGGCAGAGAAATACTGGGTGGTTCTTTTATAAAGGTCACATCCGATTCCTTCTCCGTTATTGACCAGTGAAAGGTTATGCTGAACCTCTAATCACCAGGTTGTCGGTGAGAGGTCAGTCACTCATCTTCTAACCTTCCTCCTCCGTACCAGCTGTGCTTTTCCACTAGCGCACTTACATGTTAATAAACACGACGACACATCTATAATCGTGGACTCAAAAACCACGAATGACAAAATTCCTTATTATGTTATTTAACTGACAGAGTCACAAAATAATCGATTTCAACAGACATCAAGCCTCTTCAATTATTGAGAGGCAACGGTATACTTCAGTGTTGCATGCAATTAGCCACATATTCAAGGTTCAATTGTAGTTGCAGTTTCATAGGCTGTCGTGAAGCGAGATAATATTGTTTTGTGTGGGGTCTTTATGGTTCTCGTGTGTAATTTATTTGTTTGAACTGACCCAATTCCACTGTGGCTTTCTTGAATGAACTTCCTCCGATGCGTGTGTTAAGACACCCGTTATGCTGACTAAAATACCGCGGGGTTGGACCTGGTAACTGTCCTCTCCTCGGGCCGTGACGTCACGGCTAACAGGACGATGACACGCTCACGGCCATGTGCGCCTTCTGTTCCACATTTACAACAAGCGGTATTCTTTTTCCGTATTCATGGTAAGGTATGCGACGCTTGAGAAAGTGACCCATCCGTTTTGTTGACTTTACGGGCTTCCCATTTCAACTCACAAACAAAAATGACATCATGGTGGTCCGTCTGTGTAACGGATGTGGTCCTGAAACCGTAGTTGCTATGATGGCAAAATAACATATAATAGTAGCATTCTTGTAAGTCTGTTACTAGATGTCAACTACAGACTGGGGTTTATTTCTGACCGTTACTCAACGGAAGGTCAGAACGTACTACAAGACTGATTATTACTGCTACATTAAGGCAAAACATAACCTGTAACAAATAGACAGCAACTGAAACAACGATACTGCGTGGAAGTCAGGACTTGAAAATGTATGTAAAATCATATTATGTACCAAAATACTTGTAGCAGCGTAGTTGGTAACATAAATTTATTATGTTCTTGGAAGTTGCTTTCTTAGCAACAAAATCTATAAGTTGTCAAACAGCCATTTTCTATTCTTCAGTGACAATGTCACTACGTCTACACTAGATTTTTTCCGACAAACGAATCAGTAAATTTTTGATGTTTTGCTCTGGACTTTGGTCCAAACGGAGAACTAGAGACAGACGCTCACTTCTTTTCTATTCCTTCAGGTATCTTTCGCTGTTCTCGTACGACTACTTTATATTACGTTTCTCGCCTATTTTCGTCTGTTCCCATAGCCTCCTACGTCACCACTCTTCGCATCATCTACTGTGACGTGACGACTTTTCACTTCAAGGCATGCGAGTCCGTGAAGCATACTTTTCGACAATAGTGTTAATGGATTCTCCGTATCTAATTGATACAGCAGTGTCATATTTATGGGTGAAAAAAGCTTGAAAATTGCTTTTTGCTTCATTAATATTTCTTTATAGCTAACAAGTTTTCGGAGCATTAGATCATCATGAGTTTATTACTCAAAACAAATTACAATAAATTTATTTTCATCCTAGGAAATTTAGAAAATTACTTTGTGTTCCCCTGCTGCTTCTGGCAAACTATGAGCGATACTTGCAATAATTTTATGTTACTTCGTTGCTGAAGGTGTCAGCTAAATGCGTTTTATGCAATGTCATCACTGCTTTCGGCCAGTGACCCACATTGCCTGAATGATTCAAAAGTTATAAGGCCAGGCGTGTTGTGTTATAACACTGCTAGTGAAAAGCGAAAACTCTCGTAAGACTTTCTGCGCGATGGAACAAGCTGATTTATTGTGTTAGTAGCTTGCCATAGAAATCCGGATATGATGTATACATACGTGATGAGGTTCGGGCATGTAAACTCCAGAAATGCACTTCTGGCGCGGAAAGACTTGGACAAAATTTAACTTGCTTATACTTGCACGGATGAATGGCAGCTCCTTTTAACTGTGGATATGCGGGAATTAATGCTTATATGGATAAATGGAAGGTCATGCTTATGGCAAAGAAAAAGAACTCGCTAATATCCGATTACAAGCTTAGTGGCGAATAACTGAGTACGTTACATCGCAAAAGTATTTAGCGGTAATACTAAGAAGCTGCATGAAACAAGCCGGTCACATCATAGCAGTATTAGGAAAGGCGTTATGGAAATAACGTCTTTAGTACATGTGGAGACTCTGACTATTTTACGAATATTTTATTGACTGGTACAATTACTTTAATTTCTAAACGAAATGACCGGCTTCGGTAGTGTAAAATCGTAAAATACATGCTGTGCTTCACTCTTACCACATACTCAACGTAATTTCTGAAGTGGTGGGATATTGCATGATCTGAGGATGGTCGATGCCAGCTGAAGTCGGTCATTCCGTTTGGAATTAATGTGACTGTGTCGGACGAATAAATTATTTTCAAGTGTTTTGAGAAAGTACAGTGTAGCTGTGAAGGAATCACACAAAATACGCCAGTACGACCAGTTGTAGAGTGCTGGTCCAGCGAATGGCGTTTTTATCAGGTAGACAAGACAATATGCTGACGACTATCTCAGAGACGAACTGCTAATACCGTGACGAGTCGATATAGCCCATACGAAAGTGTAGGCCTACCAGAAATTCTCAGGGAACTCGAATCCGTCGAAGCAGCACGATAAAAATGGTTTAAGACAAGCAGAGCTGTTCAGAAGGCAGTTTGCTTTCTCCGTTACTCTTAATTATACTTACGGATACAATAAAGAAAGAAATCAAGAAAGTGGTAAACGAAGATCTCAGTGCTTTTGATTTTGTTGATGACGTCGCCATTTTGGGAGAGACGGAGATTCGAAGGAGACAGGATTACTTGAATAGAAAATTTAAAGAGCTCAGTTTGACTGTGAGTGGGAGCAATACAGGGTCAATGAAGATTAGGATAACCACACCTTGTAACATCATACTGGAATGAGAGAAGGATGAACAAGTGAAAAATCTTATTATCTGGGTCATGTCATATCAAGTGATGGAAGTGGTGCCAAACTAGCAGTTTTAAACAGAGTAGCAAAAGGGTCCAGCTTCTTCCACCAAGTATGAAACCTAAATTGGGACAAGGGAGCCCCTCTAACAGCTAAACAGACGATGTATAACACCTTTCGGTTGCCAGTAATGACCTTCGTCATAAATAAGAGGGAAAAGAGTCAAATGCAAGCAAAAATGTTCAAATGTGTGTGAAATCTTATGGGACTTAACTGCTAAGGTCATTAGTCCCTAAGCTTACACACTACTTAACCTAAATTGTCTTAAGGACAAACACACACACCCATGTCCGAGGGAGGACTCGAATCTCCGCCGGGACCAGCCACACAGTCCATGGCTGCAGCGCCTGAGACCGCTCGGTTAATCCCGCGTGGCTCAAATGCAAGCATGTGAGATATAGTTTCTTAGGTCAGCTCTACAAAAAACGAAGAGAGACAGAGCCAAGAACGAATATGTAAGGAAAGATCTGCAGGTGACCTTGAGCGTGGGGAAGAGAATGTGTGTTATGAAACTGAAGTGGATAGGTCATGTGAAGCGAATGCGCCAAATTCACGTCAGTATTTGAAGTTGGAGGTACAAAGGAAGCGACGTCATTAGAGACGAAGCAGAAGCTCGGAATACGGCAGGCAGGGGAAAGAAATCGACTGTGCCCTTTTCAAAGAGAGCGCCCCAGCATTTGCCCGGAGTGATTTAGGGAAATCAAGGAAAATCTAAAACTGGATGGCCGGACACGGATTCGAGCCGTCGTCCTCCCGAAAGCGAATCAAGTGTGCTAACCACGGCGGTTGCCTGATAGTAGATAGACAAACCAGGTTAATGAAAATCATAGGAGGAGGAGAGTAGCGTGGAATGTAGTGGAGAAAGAAAAGCTGTACCACGATGGAAATCAATGCAATCATATGATTTACAAAGTTCCTACCCGGCTCGCTGGAAGGATATCTGATGATGTTGTACTAGAGAAAGTATGAGCGACAGCTCTTCTGGCACCATCGTATATCTCGCTTATTCATTATGAGACTAAAGCAAAAGAGCTCAATACGCAAATTGAACAGCGCAGATAATCGATAATACTGGCACGAAGTACTGTCCGCCATGTACCATGCAGTGGCTTGAGTATGTGACCACATGTAAATGCGTACGCTGGCAGTTCAAAATGGTTCAAATGGCTCTGAGCACTATGGGACTTAATTTCTGAGGTCATCAGTCCGCTAGAACTTATAACTACTTAAACCTAACTAACCTAAGGACATCACACACATCAATGCCCGGGGCGGGATTCGAACCTGCGACCGTAGCGGTCACGCTGGCAGTGGAAGTGCTAATGTAAAGCTCTGTAAGTCTGCAGTCTGCGTTCGCAAGGTGAAGTGGACAGTAGATCTGATTTTCTGAAGTGGCGAGGCACCCAGTTACGGAATTAGCAGATGTGGTTTTCGTGCATGAAAAAGGCAAATGAGAAAGGAAGTCTATCACGGCCAGTTCCCACGTAAGAGACACCACTCCCACATTGCACTTCCAAAACTGTTCCGACAGTTACGGGAAACACGGCACACGGCTCCACTGTACAATTATGGAGAAGGACAAAAAAAGATAGCCCCTCCTCCTATATTTGAAAGAAGCAGTGCTTGTTCGTGTCGAGGAGGTGTCTTAAAGGGAAATTAACACTCAATCAGTTGTACATGAAGTGGGAGCTGTGCACAGTACTGGGTGGACGGTAATAATGGGGAGAGCGGCTGTGGCATTGCCACTCACGGAAAGTGCAAGTGCTGACATCTGATCACGGAACATGTTGAGCCGGTGGGTATTGCTGCGCTGTAAATCCTCACTTCCCCGTTAATGCACTTTTTTCACATGAAGTATGTTTCATGAAGGGCAGCCATAGCCACAATGGTTTTGAGCTGATGACCCTCTATACACATTCCTGATTCTTTAACGAATCGAACTCCCTTTTATAAATCATAAAAGCTAATTGTTCACGCGTCTTAATGCTTATGACGCTATATCCCCTGAACTATGTATAGAACAATGATACACAGGGGTTTGGTAAAAAATACTGAAACGCCCCAAAAAAAGAAGGGGAAAAAATGTTACTGTGTCTAATAAAGTGTAACAAAAATTTTAGTATTCAGAACACATTCCAGTGGTCTCGTAACTGATAAATAAAGATCCAGTATGGTTTTCAAGGAAACCTCAGACCACTCTTCTTGCAAAATAGTGGAAAATTCAAGTAACGTCGATGGAGGAATGTAGCGATTACGCTTCTCTTCACAGTACACCACGAAGACTCTACAGGGTGGTCCATTGATAGTGACCGGGCCAAATATCTCACGAAATAAGCATCAAACGAAAAAACTACGAAGAACGAAACTCGTCTAGCTTGAAGGGGGAAACCAGATAGCACTATGGTTGGCCCGCTAGATGACGCTGCTACAGGTAAAACGGACGTTCTGTATTTTAATTAAAAAAACCTACCTGTTACCAACTGTACGTCTAAAATTGTGAGCCGTACGTTTGTGACTATTACAGCGCCATCTATCAAAAAGCAAAAAAATGTGGTCCAACTGAAACATTCAAATTTATTTACGAACTACACGAATATGTAAAAAAAATGGTGGTTCCTATTTAAAAAACGCAGTTGATATCCGTTTGACCTATGGCAGCGCCATCTAGCGGGCCAATCATAGCGCCATATGGTTTCCCCCTTCAAGCTAGACAAGTTTCGTACTTTGTAGTTTTTTCTTTTGACGCTTATTTCGTGAGATATTAGGCCCGGTCACTATCAATGGACCACCCTGTATAATGGTGAGATTTAGTGACCTTAGTGGTCAGAGGAGACACGAAAATTCATCACCGTGCTCACGAAACGAACTCTGGACCATACGACCTGTGTGAACAGGGGTCATGTACTCCTGGAACACAGCATCTTCAAATGTTTCAAATGACTCGAAGCACTATGGGACTTCACATCTGAGGTCATCAGTCCCCTAGACTTAGAACTACTTACAACTCCTTAAACCTAAATAACTTAAGGACATCACACACATCCACAGCATCTTCATTGGGGGACAAACACTGTACCGAGGGATGTACCTGATCAACCAAAATGGTCACACAATCTTTGGCAGTAATGTGACCTTGCAGAGCACCGATAAGGCCCGAGGATTAGCACAAAATGGCTGCCAAAATCATTACTGAATTTCCGTCATGGTTCACTCTTGGGACATGAACCCGGACGGGTGTTGGAAACACTGCGAAACACGTCTCATCCGACCAAACGACATTCTTCCGTTGTTTCATAGTCCGGGTTTTATGGCTTTGGTGCCACGTTATCATGATACGGGAATTTCCATCACTGATACATGGTTTTCGAATTCCAGCTCGTCATTCAATTCACTGCTTATGGAGCTCCCTTCGTGTTATTTTGGTGCTGACGAATTTCGCGAATGCAACATTCACTGCTGCAGTGACATTTCCAGCTATCGTGCTCTTGTTTCTCGTCACAGTCGTCTGCAATGACAGTTGTTTCAGCAGACGATATTTTTCCGCTTTACCTGTATCTTCGATACAGTGCCTCTTGAGACAGTGAACTCCTCGTCTCCCTTGGTTACTGAAGCACTCAACGACTTTCCCACGTTCGAATTCACGTTGCTGCGGCCTCATCACTACACAGAACAGTATTCTGACCACGACTGACACTTAGTACGTATTGATGACAATGCACAGGTACCGTTCTTGGAAAAATACAACAGCTAAACATGCTGCAACATCCTGCATTTATGTTCAAGCATGCATTCCTCGCGGTGTTTCAATATTTTTGTGAAACCCCTGTAGTTTGCGGGTATAGTCAGCGACATAAGTGGATACTGTCCGCAAAATGTGTTGCGAACAGATTTAGTAGCAAAGAAGTGATAAATTAAAAGGTCATGACCGATGGTGAAGTTTTACTACATGATCATCGAAAATGTAGTAAGGGATAAACTCTTCCCTCTCGTTATTTTGTAGGGGATATCAGCGAGAAAACGTTACGAAAAGGTTTCAAATTATGTGTAAAGTTTGTTGGAACTCGATAAGTGCTTTCATTCTCAAATACTGGATGAAAATTTTCTGGGTAAAAATGCTTCAAATGGCTCTGAGCACTATGGGACTTAACATCTGAGGTCATCAGTCCCCTAGAATTGAGAACTACTCAAACGTAACTAACCTAAGGACGTCACACACATCCATGCCCGAGGCAGGATTAGAACCTGCGACCGTAGGAGTAGCGCGGTTCCGGACGGAAGCGCCTAGAACCACTCGGCCACCACGGCCGGCTTTTCTGAGTAATTAGCGCGTCATCAGTTGCGTTGCCTCAGAACTTGTACACAACTTCTAACTATAATACTTCACTGACTGCGTTTAAGCCTTTAATTTACGATTATACCTGTTAATGAGTAGATTATGATAGAATTTTAAATTTTTAAATTCGGTCAGTAATTATATAATACTGACAGGAAAACGGCAGCTGAGAGAGAGTAACCCGCCGATCGTTTTAGCCAGTTATTAATATAGATGAGAGACTGAGGGTCCTAAAGCTACAGTTGCATACAAATATCAACACAGACTTGCAGCTAACTGATCATTCGCTGTAAGTTCGCAAGCTGATACGGGAGCTAAGCTTTTTCACAAGAGGGCATAGCTGGTTAGACAAACAGAACACTGTCAATATGTTCCATTTAGGGTAGGACGAGTGCTTTACACAGCAGACATTCCATGTCCTTCAATACTTGTGGCTGGAAAACACCGACGGAGATGTGGTACAGTTTCCCCGTGAGTTGTGAGAGAGTTGAAGAGCGCGTACATTATCCAGTTACATTACTGTTTTCTAAATTTACATTTGCCCCAAAATTTACGGACGTTTGGAATGCTGGGGAAACTTTCAGGGATGACTGGTAACAATGTCAAAGATTTTCTTGTGCTGCTTTAAGTAAAGCAGCCACGACGAACAATACACTAAAAATATTGAAACTTTAATTAACTTTGTGTGTATGATCACCATCATTGGACCATATCAGCGGTTTAAATACTGATTTGACAGTGAATTCGCACGTGAGGAACACCATGTGAACTGCATTTTATCCAAATAGGGCGGATAGAGAAAAATTATTCCTATCTCAATAGTGAATTAGTCATCTGTTTGCCCTTCTCCGTGTTGTACATAATCTGAGTTTCGATTATTTTTACCTGTGTATCAGATAATGGTAAAGAAAAGACCTCTTATTTGAAGAAAATAAAGAAACATCGACATGGTAGGAGAACTAATATTTTCTTATCACTGAGGGCATAGACATTCACATTTACATCTACATCTATACGCCGCAATAAACCTTACTGTGTTGTGTGAGGTTACTGCTTGTGTCACCTGTTCCATTCGTGAATGGTGGGTGGAAATTACAATTGATCTTAATCCTCTCTATAAGATCTAATTTATGTTATTTTATATTCTCGCTAACTTCCCGAGGTGTAAGGTGGAGGCTGTAGTATGTTATCCTACTCTTCTTGGGACGTACGTGCTGGAATCTCAACAGCGAATTTCTCCGTTGTTCACAATGCCTCTCTTGTAACGCCTGACACTGGATTCTGGTGAGTGTCTCCGTGACGTTCTTACACTTGCTAAACGAACCTCTGGATATTGTCTGTCTCATCTATTAATCTTTTCTGTTTATGGTCTCAGATTGCCGTGCAATAATCCAGTATACGTCCAATGAATGTTTTCTAAGCCACGTTTTTTGCGGATGAACCGCATCTCTCTAGTGTTTCTGCAGTGAGTCGCCACATGGAACGTGCTACTTCAGTAACTAGTTTTGTGAGGTCGTTACGCTTGTGGTACTTCCCGACCCTGTTTATAGATGTTTTACTGTTTTACAATTTTCATTACAGCTGTGTATTCCCTTGTTTTCAGTCGTGCCGCAGTATCATAACAGCAAGGCTACGTCGGTTAACGTCACATGGCCTGATCAATTAATCACTAATCATAAGTACAGAAACATAACTTTCCCTCTTCGGGCACCATACATTAGTCTGTCTTCTACACAGTACTCCGACAGGGATAGCAAAATAACTGAAGATAATATAAGTGCAGAGGATATGAAACAGAGGCGAGCAAAGGACAGAACAAATTTTCCGAAAAATAAAAATTTATTAAGATCGAAAATAAATTTAAGTGTAAGAACTTTTTTGTCGAACTGTTTGGAGTTTCGCTTTATGTGGAAACGAAACTTAGACGATAAACAGTTGAGACAAGAATAGAACAGAAGGTTTCGAAATGTAAGGCTATAGAAGAATGCTGTAGATTAATATTCAAGGAGTATTGATCCGAACTGGGAAGAACAGATTCGTGGAATAACTAGACTAAAAGACAAAATATACTGAGATTAAATGCCTTGGGGGATCAAGGAATAGTTAATCTGATAAATGTGTCTGTATGGGGTGGGGTTTGGCGTGTAAAAATTGTAGATAGATACAGTTCGAAGTTGCTTGTCAAAGTTATTATGCATGGGATAAACTAATGTGTATATTTTTGTACGCCGCCTGGAAGGCGGCGAGTGGGTCTGCTCCTGTAAACTGAAGGGAAGGCCGAATGTAGGAAAAGGTAAAACACATTGGTACTTTTTTTAAATTTGTAAATGTTCACTATAGGCAAAAACAAGTTAATAAATGGTTACATTACTTTGCAAGGTGGTGCGAAAACTTAGACCAGTCGTAAGTAGAGCAAAGACTCTTGCTGAAGCGAAGTGTCCCGGCCGTCTGCTCTTGATGAAAATGGGCTGAATCTGGAGCGGAGCTCGTAGATCTGCACAGCGCCTGCTAGAGGGCGCTGTAGTCGGTGTCGGTGTCGCACTACGAACCTGTGAACTTGCACCTACGCCGTGGCATCGTTGCTATCGATACCACATATGTAAACGTCAAATCAGTCTTCAACTTTTAACAACTGTTCCAGTGACATAATGCAAATAGAACAACAGAGCGCTTAGGTTTCTGAAAATTAATCTGTAGCCTTTTCCTCATCTATGTAAATTAAACATTATATGAAATTTGAGTCACAGGAGCTGGTCTAATTACAAAGTGTACACTATGACGAAAAGTAATGGTACTCAAGTAAACCTTTGATATTCTCTGCACGAACTAAAACTTTTTCCCACTTGTGAAAATTAGCGAGGCCCTCTGCCTCAGTTCCTTCACAGTGGTGCTGTTCTAGTGATGAGAGACCCTCAACTCGTAAATGTTCGGCATATAGGAGGTAACATCGAATGTTATTTTGGGTCGGGTCAAGAGACATGTCTGGGTGCCCAAAAGCAAAATGACTTCTAGTCTGAAGCAGGAATTTTATCAGTAGCAATGTTAATGGAAATTCTGAGTTTGTGGCTGTTTAACACGACGATCGTAGCTGGTGAATGCTTATTATAGACTGTGGATCTTTAGTGGGCTAGATAACTCGTCACCGGCATGTTTTATTGTTCCAGATGTATAACTCGTTATTAAATATGTAAGAGACATATCGACGTATTGCTTTTTGATTTCTGTCTCTGGATCTCAGGCCGAAGTTTGCTTAAGTGTTTACCTGACTTTCGCCAGCAACTTTGGCTGGCGTTGTCAGACCTTCGACCTCCATTGCTGGTGGCTGACTGGATGTCAAGCTCGGGGACGCAACTTATATGAGCGTGGCGCGTCAATGTCTGAGTGCTTTTCTCTGTTAATTACCGTTGTGGTTCTCCCCTTGTTATCTGCAACGCTCTTTCGCTGAACCACGGGATTCCAGGATCTGCTTAGCTTGCGACTTTCTTCATTCCTGTTGAAGCTGTTGTCA
Source organism: Schistocerca serialis cubense (assembly GCF_023864345.2). Taxonomy (NCBI): domain Eukaryota; kingdom Metazoa; phylum Arthropoda; class Insecta; order Orthoptera; family Acrididae; genus Schistocerca; species Schistocerca serialis. The sequence continues at coordinate 697,604,255 of NC_064641.1, read as the reverse complement.
TGTTTGTAGATATCTATGGCTTCCTTGAACAAGCGGGCATGGTAGCTCTTCTCACAGCGACAACGCGCGTGTCGGCGATTGTTAATGTGTGGTCGGTCTCACATAGCTCGTGCTCCGCCACGGCCAGTTTCTCCACCTGTCCCAGCCTACAGTACCGCTTGTGTTCGGTCATTCTGGTGTTAATGCATCCAGTCATCACATGTATGACGTGTATTTCCGACTTTGCTAGAAGGCTCTTTTATCTAAGACGCTCTTCATGGGAAGTTTGTAAATAGTCCTTACGCCATGTTTGCTTAATGTATGGCTGATTCTGTCCTTTACCCTGGGACTGTATGGCAGAAACGCCATAACCGTTATTTCTTCATCCGATGTGTCGCTTCGCCGAGTGGTAGGTTTTGAGACAATTATTTAGCACGTGGTAGAGTATCCATTGCTACCCAGAACGCATTCCGCATATTGCATCTAGCGTCTAGCTGTGGCTGACATATTCGTCTTGCATTAGGACCGCAGTGACCATTCCTGTTTTGTGGTTGGGATGCCGATTTCATAGTTTTGGCAGGTATCGCTCCATGTATTTCGTGTTAAGTAGACACTGTGACGCAGGTTCTCACCATTGCTCCAAACCATAATATCTAGAAAGGATAGTTATTAGTCCTTTTCTACCTCCTTAGTAAATTTGATGTTGACACGGAGAATGTTCAGCTGTCATAGGAAGTCATCGAGCTATTGCTCACTAAGGCTGCCCACGACGGAAGTGTCGTCGCCGTATATGTACTACGCCTCAAGTTTACAGGATAGCATGCTCCACAAAGAAACTGACAACAACTGGTTGGGCCTCAGCTGTTCGTAAATGTCCCCATCCTATATAAAGTGGCTAGTGGTAAGACATTCACGAAAGATCACTGTGACATCCTGAGGGAGAATAGAAGCGACACCCTTGAGAGTTACAGAGTGACACCCTTGGCAAACAGAGAAACAATATCAACGTTGACAGGTTTTAGTTTCTTTAGCTTCTCAATGAAATCCCCAGAGTGCTATATGTATGACTCGCGTTTTTCCTACATTTGGCTGAAGAAGAGGCCAAGTATTTCACAAGTTTATGCGTCAGTGAGGTAGGAGCACTTACTGACGTATCATCTTTGCGGATTTTTGGTAACCTGTAAAGACGATCTAGAAGGACTTCCGCGTTGCACAGGTTCCCCTGTATGAGCGACGTGGGAGAAACGTCAGAAAAGTAGTTAAAACAAACGTTAGGCGAAGAATCCCAGAGAGGAGTCAATAGACAAGACGCCAACAAGTGGCCATAAAATCCTCAACAATTTTGTAAGAGGCATGTCCGTCAGATTATGCTGTACATTACATGAACATCGCAAGCACAAAATGTAGGTAAAGGTGCTGGTGTATAGCTTAAACATCAATGATCATGCAACTTACAGACAATAGTGTCAGGGACACTGACTAAAAGTCACAGAAAATCTGCTACGTGATGGTTGGAATATTCTAGCTGGAACGGTACTATAGTTATGACAGAGATCGTTCCACTGGAATACAGTGAGTCGATACCAAACTACATGTCTCTCTCAACAAACCGATCATATCACGGTGAAACTCCAAGAAAACCTAGTATTGACCAACATGTATCGACAAAGAAATGGTGGAAGCGGAAATAGAACAATCCATACTGATTTTGGCACGTTAGGGTCTAGCCACACATAATTTTTGGGGCCTATTGTAGTAAATTCCATATTGTTATTTTTGTGGACTTTTCTTTCGATAATAGGTACAACTTCTGCTTAGCAATATTTATGGACCTCTACCTTATTTAAGCCCTTACATGTTTCCCCATTATGTTTCCGACAGTATACAGTTCGTCTCGTATATATTTTGTTGCCTAAGATTCTTAGCTTGAATATAATTTTTCAACCTTACTATAACGCACTGATCATTTACCTAAAGCTTCCTACGTCACTTTCATATGAACTCTTAGATCTTGTTTTCTGCAACTCTTTGTATCAGCTTTATAGCAATCTACTCCCGTGGTAGGCAGCATGTGTTTATTAGTGGCCATGTTTTACTTTATTGGTATCTTTTACCCTACTTTCACACTTAGGAAAATGAAGCATTTAATGATTCCTTATAATTCCAGTAGCTTTCTAGACCCTATCACTTGTGGGAATTCGGTACGTCTTGACTGCACCTGATGAGTATGATTAGGACCCGGTTAGTTTATCATCGTGTCAGCGTTGTCCTTACTTCTCCATACAGTTTAGGGAGAGTGTTATGATGTTCTTACTAGAGATGGGTTTTAGTATTCATGGAGATAGACGATGGTACTCGCTTTATGGGCTTCAACTTCGACAATATTTTGGTCTCCGTATACTCATTTACCTTTTATTTTTTTCCATGCCCACGTTCCCTATCGCGACACAACTTGTTATGTCTTAGTATCTAGACGGTCTGGCATCCATAGACAGGTCGCGTTAGGATTGCCATATACTCCCAGTGACATTGTATGATGTGGTCGTCTGTGAACTTAGAAGACTCGCCTTACTTAATTAGGATTTGACTTTCTTCTTTATTTTTTTAACTATGGTAATGCCCATCTGTTAAGTAATATGAAGGAAACCAATCGTATCCTTTATTCTGATTTACTGTACAATCTAGGCCTCAAGTTAGTTGTGAATATTCTTAGTGTTCGCTATGCATGCTATTTTCTATTAATATGTCGACTGCCGATTGGTTTTGCATCAAGTTATTTTTGATGCTGTGACAACTACTTGTCTTACCATCCGTGACGTTGCCTAGGCTGTAAATATGAATACTATTGCAACTCATGCCTTACTGTGTGACATTTTACTTTAAATGAAGATTGGTACTCATATACACTAGGCAGTTCCTCATCTACAAGAATTTTATAGGATTTTATTATTTAAAAAAAAGTATGACGAGCTTTGTTTCTACGGAGCTCATGGTTGTCTAGTGCTGATCGTTTAGTGAATTTACATGTTCCCTAGTAAATCTGTGATGCAAAATAGTTTTATGACTAAGAATTGTGTACACATGTTTCAGTCTCTTGTGATAGGTATACAGAGAGGTTTGGTTTAATGCTACTAACAAATATACACACATGTTTTAGTCTATTGTGCTGGATGTACACATAGATTTGATTTAACGTCAATGCTTCCATCATCCACGTTTAAGTGGTATTATGATTACCTGTCGCTTGTAAACTTGATTTGTACACCCTTATATTAGTACATGTATACTCCCTTATCATGCAGGGGCCTGAAGATGGCAAAATGAATTGCCGAAACTGGTTGCGTTCGAAATAAAATAACGTAAAGATACAGTTGTTGGTGAAGTTTATTGAATTGAGAAGTTCGTACCAGCCGATGTCCATAATGGATCGATGAAGACTTGCTTCTACTTTGCCGATATCAGCCAAATTTTAATATCATGTCTACCATCTGGTGACGTAGCAGTACCCACGTTTCGAAGTCCAGAACTTCATTGATTTTTGAGCTATGAGAATCTTAATGTAATTTTAATTGTATTCTCGAAAACCAACTTTTGGTACTCAGTCCTCAATTTTCACATTCCATATTTTTTGGATTCATGCACAAGACATAGTTCAACAGTTCTATGCACTCCATTTTATGAGAAATTTTATTAATTACTTTCAGTATTTTTATCAAGTTTGAAACTTAAATTTCCTTGGTTACCGGCACACAAAAGCGACAGTAAAATAAACTAAATTTTCGAGAATATTAGTGCTTAAAAGCACGAAAATATGTTAAGCCTGCTTTCTGTAACAATTTCATTGAGGCTGGTTAATATTTATGATAAAAAAGCTCGCATTGAACTTAGAACAACAAACTTACGCAAAATCAGATTTTTATTTTTATTAAAAATGAATGCTTCTTCAAAACACAACCCCGCTAAAATTCAATAGCTCCATACGTTTTCCCTTACAACTCCTGTATGGCTTCTTCTTGTTGTAACTCAAAGATCAGGGTAGCCTTTTTCATGAAATTTTCCTTCTCCAGCAGCAAGCAACTCGTGGACTGTTTCGTTAACCTCTAGATAAACAGATTTATCATCCTCGAAGGGAGGATAAAGGAGTTTTGGTGCTGCTCTTCTCTTCAGTCTTCAAACGTCCCATACTGAAATGAGAAACATTTTCTACATGACCCAGAAGTATCTTCCTTTTAGACAAAAAAATTCTTTTGAACACTTGGACCAAATGACACTGAAAACTTTCATTTGCATTTTGTGTCTTACCGGCAGTTCATCTTGCAGTAGTTAGTCAGATGCAACTTTTTGACAGACAGGTACTATGTTCACCACAACGTCTTTAATAAGAGCAGTGTGAATATTATCTCTGTGAGATCGTGGTACTTATTACACAGTACTTGTAATTTGAATACAGTCATGTCGTTTAGGTGTCTAAGAGTGAACACCTCGAAGATGCGTAATAGTCATTAAATGTTTTTTTTTTTGAAAAAAATCGTAATTTTAGGGAGCACAGAATGTGTTCAGCGGTATTACAAATGTTTTCCCTTGGGAAACCCAGTGAACGGAAAAAGTACTCTTCCTCTTACTTTGATCGACTTTGTGTGGCCTCCACATGTCAAAACGTGTCTCAGTAATGTATCTGCCCGCCGGAACGGTACTACAGTATCTAGGTACTATGTTGGTAGCCCTTCTTGCTCTCTCAACTGATGGAAACATACAGAAATTCAAAGACTAAAACTGAATGGCTATTGAATAATTATTTAACGAAAACTATAAATCCTACCGAAACTTTCGATGTATTTATACATCAGAATTTGATGTCACTAGTCGTCTGAAATATCCCAGTCTTTGACCTGAGGGTAATGCGCAACGCCACGAGTTCCTATATCATTCGCGTATGAGAAACAGCGACAGCCACTCGGAGGATCCTGTTTCATTTCATGTACACATACGCAACCGAGGACGATAAATTAAGCCCTTCGTATTTTCCCGGCTATTTCAACTTTGGATTACATTTCCAGGTGCCACCTCATTTCATTCGCTTATTGTGACGCACGTGTTGTCTGTGCCCCAGCAGAACTGTGCATGCAGGAAACCGGAAACATGTACTCTCTTCTGAGAATCCGCTACTTTTGTTGCGCTTTTTTACGAAGCTCTACCGCTCGTTGAGTTAATGTTGTTCTATTAACAAGCTGGATTTGTTTCTTTATGCGACAAAAAAAAGAGGAAAAACAACACTGCTGTATTTCAGGCGCAATTATTACGCACAAATGGGTACTTTTCTGCCACTTAGTGATAATTAATTACGAATACTACAAATTTTCGATGTCACCTGAAGATATTTATTTAGAACGAAACCGACTATGACCTAATAAATGCACCTCAAATACAGCTATGGTGGTATTTACTAACATTTACATAATCGTCTCGGGCTGTCAGCCCAGTTGTGGCATTATGTTGTCGCAGCAAAGACGGCCAAAGGCTCACGTTCGTTCTGCAAATTGCTCTGTGAAAGGGGGTTGGAGGAACGGGGAGAGTTTCAGGTAACCTCTTGTGCTTAGTGGGGATCTATACCTAAACGACGGAATGATTAGCAATGATCAACGGCATGAGGATGCAGAAAACAATGGAAACGACAACTTCAAAGACACACAATGTGTATCCATAGAACACGTGGGCTGTATGTGAGAAAGTTTAATAATGATCTCTCGACTGGCAAAAGATTCTGGATTAGTCCTCCATTCGGATCTCCAGGAGGGGACTGCCAGTGATAGAATAACGACGAAAAATAGATTAAGAAACGAAGGAATAGTACATCACGACTCGGAGTGTGGAGTGACAGGACATCGACCGTGGTAGGGAAGCCACGAAGTCTGAAAAGGGAAATTTAAGGGCTCAGCCTAGACATAGTGGCGGTCAGTGAAGTAAGCTGGAATGAAGATTTGATCAGAGTGATACTGGCTCATATCAACGACAAAATGATCGCCCGATAACCTGAGAAGACGTCTTTAACGAAATTCGCAGAGAAAGCCTGCATTTCCATGTAACATTTACGTTATTCAACTTCGAAGGAACAAAATAATCAGAATTATGGTCTTCATCTGGCTTTCGTCACACTCGCACTATTTCATGAGCTAAGGTGATGAGCACTGAGACTCTTCAGTCCTTAATTCGAGCGTTCAACAGCTTCTTTAAAAACGAAAAAGTAAAATAATAAAGGGGTCAAACTCCGTATCTTTAACCCTCACTTCGGATTTAGTTTTCTCGATCTACATTTCCGATCAGGCTCTATTATTCCACATAGGGGAATGCGACACGTCCTTAGTGCCAAGTCTCCGTTTTGCCAGGACACTTAAAGAAAAGGTGATGTCTTTTTGTAGATAATTTATTTGTATCCAGGAAATTAAGAAGGTATTCTGGTACCACAGAATTATGCTGCACAGCTCACCACTACCAAAACATGAGATAAATTCGAAAAAATTTTTTTAGAGAACATTTTAAGTGCTACACCAGGAAACTGATTGGTTGTAAGTTACAATAACAAAGTGCATATGTATTAATATACAACGCATTACGTTGTATATGTGATTAAGGAATTACAGAAATAAAGCTGTAATATTTTAACTCGTAGACCGAAATCAACAAAGATCGCCTCTCGTTTCTTTTAAATTTTTACAAGAGAATGACAGAATTAAATTCCAGAGAAACAATTGCTTAGTGTTGGTTTCTGTTTCTTACACAATTTTGTTCTTGGGATCAGACGTTGCAAAGTTTATTGTAATACTCTCTGCGCTGTTGAGGAGGAAATGGCAACATCGTCAGTAGTTCTTTGTGTTTTGCAATTGATAAACATCGCTGGTGCTTCGGATAAAGTGTCGGGTTACATACGTCGGCCACGGTCTCTCCCTTTTGAATACATTTTCCTGTTTCTGAGTAAGAGTTTTTTCAAGCTATACTAGAGATGAATGAACATGGGACACTTTGATCATTTGGAAATCTTACACGCCTGTGCTTACAACAATGTTTCTTATCGTACTGAAAATCAAAAAAGTCATTTGTGTGCTTTAGAATGAAATGAAATGGATTCATAACTTTGACTCAAAAAATCTTTTCTAAGCCTTTCGAGACAAAGGTCTTGCTTGCTCCTCTTCGTTTCTCTACGACTGCAAAATCTCCGTCGCAGAGCAAAAAGTGCTACGCCCTCAACAAAAACCTGTGAGTTCTCTCTTCAAACCATCCCAGGCTAAATGGAGAGAGACCTAGACGCATGGCATTTGCAAGGAAGTAAGCATCGCTCCGCGCAAAGGCCATGCACCATCTAGTAACGGTATTTGAAACATTTGCTCCATGATTTGACTCCTGGAGTAAATCTACGGAATGGAGTACCAAAATACGTGTAATAGCCCTGGTGACGCGCTTTTTGAAGAAATAGCTCTTAACACTTTCCATCGTTGATTTGAAATTTTCGTTTTTTTAATGTTTCATCTGCCTTTTGTGAATTATATAGTGAGTCGATGAACTATCGTGTGGTTTCGGCAGAGAAGGCTCCACGCAACTCGAGAAGAAAATAAATAAACTCCCTCGACCGTAAGGGAAACGAACAGAGCAAGGTGTGACGGGATTCCACACACGTGACACGGCGAACTGTCTCGCTCGCATTACGGCGGGAAAGCTTTCACTTCAACACAGCAGCTACTTCCCATTCAGTGTTCGACAACGTGACTACAGAATCCACGACGCACTCCTATATTGAGGCCGAACAGGTATCGGCGCTGGCAGCGTGGGCGGCTGTTAACGGAGAGGAATGCCGGCCGTTAGCGTCACGTTTCTTCCAAAAGCATGGGCCGGCGCGCGGAATGCGGTGCGCTACCTCGCGGGCTGCAGGGGTCGGCAACCGCTCCGCCTGGGGGCTCCCCTGACGGGGCGGCAACACGCGACGCGGCGGCGCGCCGCCCGCCCGGGCTGACTCACCGCGGGGTATTCAGGGCCGCGGCGCGCCCACGCCCAAGGACGCGGCGCCGCGCGTTCGGGGCTGGCCGCCTCGTCACGTTACCCGGCCAGCACACGCGCCCTAACGGCTCTCCCGGCGGCGATCGACACTGCTGCACTGCACAGTGTTTAAGGAAGTGACATAATTGATTGGCAAAGGAGATAGCGCTGGTCAAAACTAAAAGAAGGGTTCCTACATATCTCCGAAAACCAATGGCTTTTGACATATGAGCTGATGTTCTACAGTTAGTGGGATCTTGTCCTCACGATAGAAATTAGAGAAATACACCACTGGCCATTAAAATTGCTACACCATGAAGAAATGCAGATAAAAACGTGTATTCATTCTACAAATACATTGTACTTGAACTGAGATGTGATTACATTTTCACGCAATTTGGGTGCATAGATCCTGAGAAATCAGTACCCAGAATAACCACCTCTGGCCGTAATATCGGCCTTGATACGCCTGGGCATTGAGTCGAACAGAGCTTGGATGACTTCTACAGGTACAGCTGCCCATGCAGCTTCAACACGATACCACAGTTCATCAAGGGTAGTGACTGGCGTTTTGTGACGAGCCAGTTGCTCGGGCACCATTGACCAGACGTTTTCAGTTGGTGAGAGACCTGGAGAATGTGCTGGCCAGGGCAGCAGTCGAACATTTTCTGTATCCAGAAAGGCCCGTACAGCACCTGCAACATGAGGTCGTGCATTATCCTGCTGAAATATAGGGTTTCGCAGGGATCGAATGAAGGGTAGAGCCACGGGTCGTAACACATCTGAAATGTAACGTCCACTGTTCAAAGTGCCGTCAGTGCGAACAAGAGGTGACCGGGACGTGTAACCAATGGTACCCCATACCATCACTCCGGGTGATACGCCACTTTGGCGATGACGGATACACGCTTCCAATGTGCGTTCACCGCGACCTCACCAAACACGGATGCGACCATCATGATTCTGTAAACAGAACCTGGATTCATCCGAAAAAATGACGTTTCGCCATTCGTGCACCCAGGTTCGTCGTTGCGTACACCATCGCAGGCGCTCCTGTCTGTGATGCAGCGTCAAGGGTAACCGCAGCCATAGTCTCCGACCTGATAGTCCATGCTGCTGCAAACGTCGTCGAACTGTTCGCGCAGATGGTTGTTGTCTTGTAAACGTCCCCATCGGTTGACTCAGAGATCGAGACGTGGCTGCACGAACCGTTACAGCCATGAGTATAAGATGCCATGCGTATAAGATGCCTGCCATCTCGGCTGCTAGTGATACGAGGCCGTTGGGATCCAGCACGGCGTTCCTTAGTACCCTCCTGAACCCAGCGATTCGATATTATGCTAACAGTCACTGGATCTCGACCAACGCGAGCAGCAATGTCGCGATACGATAAACCGCAATCGCGAGTTTTATCAAAGTCGGAAACTTGATGGTAGGCATTTCTCCTCCATACACGAGGCACCACAACAACGTTTCACCAGGCAACGCATATCGCAGCATCTTCTTCCTGTCGGTCAAATTTCGCGTCTGTAGCACGTCATCTTCGTGGTTTGGCAATTTTAATGGCCAGTAGTGTATATAGGGGCTTTTACGAGGGATGTTCAGCACGTAACGAACACTTTTTTTTTTCCGAAAGCGCTTTGGTTTTATGCAGGATTCAAATATACCATGTTACGTCTGACTTTGTTGGCTACATCACCTAATTTTTGATCATAATCTCCATTCAGTGGATTACTGGGAGGAGCTGTATGCCCGCATGGTGTCACTCTATTGATTGACGTCGGAGTCAACGTCCTGCTGGATCAATAACCTCCCCATCATCCACGTAGTGCTTACCACGAAGTACATCCCCCATTCGGCTAAACATATGAAAGTCGGAAGGCACGAGATCCGAGCTGTAGGGTTCATGAGGAAGAACAACAGTACAATGGAGTTTTGTGAGCTTCTCTCAGGTGTGCAGACTCGTGTGAAGTCTTGCGTCGTCGTGGAGAAGGCGTTTGCATTGACTGTGACCAGTCGAGCAACTCGAATGAGAGTGTCCGCACGCTCTAACATTGTAACAGTCACAGCGTGTGCGGCCGGCCGACACGTGGGAGATCGGTCAGGTTGGCGCGACTTTGTTGCGATAACACCTTGCCCAACAACTCACCGTACTTATGTTCACTCGTGTCTTCCTAGACATTCTGCAAGCTATTATGTATATCTGTGATGCTATGAATTGCGCCACAAGAAATTCAATGACGGCTTTCTGCTTGGAATGCATCTCCGTTATAAATACCATTTTGAAGGCTACGTATCGCACCGCCACCTATCGTAACTTCGTGAAACTATAAAGGCCGAAGACGAAATATTCCACTATGTCCCACAAGAAATTCTGCATTTTCTTTCAACCAAACTGGCCTACACAATTACGTATTGAGCGACCCTTGTGTATTGCTACGACAGGCACGTCATTTTTTTAATACGATTGGACGCGATGTTAAGACAGATGTAGCTTTAGGCAGACGTGTTGCACAGTGTCTCTAGCTTGCCCGTTGATTTCGTCGTGCCGCTCTTCTCAGTGCTCAGCGCACAGTGAACACGTGAAAATGCCTACAATAATAAAACCTCCCGCCAAGAATGAAATGTGTGCTGTCATTCGTATTCTTAACGGAGGTTTCCGCCTGATTTCATGCAGTCCACATAGGAAAGGTAATTGTCAAGCGTGACAGCAAAGTGCAGCAGTGGTGGAGGAACTTTGTAACAGAACGTACACATGTTCATCATGCAGGCGGTAATAGTGCGAAGGTAGTGTCACCCGATGATATAGTTCATCTAGTGAACAAGGCGATTCGAGAAAATAGTCTGTGAAGGGCAACTCAGAAGAAGCGAAGAGGAATGTTATCAGGCGTTGTCCTCCTTCATGATAATCCTCAGCCACACAGTATAGCTGCAACAAAGACGCTCCTGCAGCGTTTTCAATAGGAAGTGTTTGATCACTCACCATACAGGCAGGACTTTGCTTCCTCTGATTTTCATCTCTTTGCTTACATGAACCGCTGGCTGTGAGGACTTCATTTGGGCATAGACGAATAGCTGTTGTCCATTGTAGAGAATTGGCGGAAAGCTCAGACGGCTGCCTTCTGTGGCGAAGACTTTAGGAAAAATGTCTAAGTTGGAGCGGCGACCATGCAGAGCAGTAGCGGGAAGGTGTAGCAAAGTGTTGCAAATAAAACACTCTTGATTTCCAGTGCGGTTTCCAATTCGCGACAGATCGGACACTGCAATAAAAATTGCCATCGTAATATCGATCAAAACCAGAAGGGAAGTTCCTTTAATTGTATGTCTGGAAACCAGTACATGTGAAACGTCCACTTAGAAAAATTATGAAATGAGTGTGCTGATAAATCTCTTACGTTATTTGATTTTCAAACAGACGAGCAAAACTGAACGTACTCAGACATTTCTCTCTTTACTTACTCTGATCATCACTAAACTGACACAATATTTTTACGCGACGCAATCTGACTTTCAATAATCCCTACAAAAGAATGGCCCTGACTAACAATAACCTATACCTTTCATGAATCACTTACCTCGCAAAAATCTTCGTTATTCGTGCTACTGCAATACAGCGAGCGCCTATACTGTCAGCAAAATAAAAGATTATAACTTCTCAAGGCACTAACTACTGATAGGCATACTTAGCAAATGAAAGATTTTGATACAGAACAAACAATGTATTTACCTTAATAGTGTTCAAAAGTCATAATATATATATCAGTTAATGACATCCAGTCTTACAAATTTACTCTTTCTGATGGACACAAGTCCAGATCATCCGCTCTCAAAACTCTGCCATCTGTCTCCCCACATCCACCACTGGTGTCGGCTCACCTCCAACTGCGCAAAGCCACGCGCTGTTCACATCCAACTGCCCAACACTACAATAGCAAATATTCCAACAACGCAAACCAGCCACAGACTGCACACAGCACAGTCAGCGATTTTCATACAGAGCGTTTCGTGGCGTTACCAACATAAAAACCTAAACAACATACTTACACGTATTGAGTATGAGCCGAAAGTCCACAGTTCGCAGCCTGTATTTTATTTGTGGATGAGACACGATTCACAAGAAATGATATTGCTGATGCAAATCTTCGATCAACCGTGGAGCTGAGGCATAAGTATTGCAGCAGTATCAATGTATGGGCAGAAATGTCGATAACACACTCACAGGATCATACATGTCATGCAAAAGATTAACACGTGCTGTCTGTCATTGATTTCTGCTCTGTGAATTACCAGTGCTGTTCGAGAACGATCTCCCTTGTTATGAATCTTGCCTTCTCAGAACTCTGGCACTTCAGTTGTAATGTTCCATTCCGCACAAATTTCGGTCTGACTCCAGTTAAGTTTTATACTTAAATTATTTATTCCACATCTAAGGTTAATTTTTCACATATTTGACCACCAAAACACTATCTTTCTGATGACATTATTTTATTTTTCATATTGATCTATTTAGCAACATCGATTTTGAACCGTGAGAATTAGTAATCGCAACTGTTGACTTAAATGCGTCAAAAACCACTTTACAGTGACGCTATTATTATTATGCTTTATTTTTCACTTATATTTTCATTTTAAATTTTTCTAATTCTATGACCGGCAATTGAATCGGCGATTACGCAAAGACAGGAAACAGTTTTTATATTGTCAACTTCGCAAGTTTCAGTATGATTATTGGCTCACAAATATTTATTTAAATAATTATTTCCAGAAAACATCATGTAAATTATTCCTGAAAAGTAAATTCAATGAAGATAATAATAATGAAATTGATTTGAACTACATCCTGTTCCAAAAGTATCTCTGTGCTATCTACGTATTAATTCTAGAAATTTTAGGCACCAAACGCATCGTAATAGTTTCAGTTGTTATCGATATTAGTCAGTGTAACTATCGAGTTCTTTCTGTTGTGGCGAAATGTTGCACATCGCATATACTTAAGAAGCGTTGTTGTAGAAACGGTCAATAATTTATGAGGAAATACTGATGATGGCAAAAAGCAAGAATACTCCAGCGACATTTAGTGAAACTAGAAACCTTGGTACTATTAATTGGAAAGCATATACAGGAACCGACACCCTAGACAACGGGACAGCCACAGCAAGATAAGCAACATTTATATAACAACATATGACATTGCTAGAGTTATTAATTCAACATTGGCTATTTACTTTCTGTACGTCTAAGAACATTCTGGTAGTAAGCGGTATGTAACATTATACCTTGCACAAAGACGTCTGTGGTTTATGCACGGCGTGGCACTGATCGCGCGACAATACCACACCTGAAAGTTTGATCGAGGTCTGATAGCATGGCCTTCGCCTTCACTGGACATGAATCCGCGGCATTTCTGATTATGAGGACGCTTGAAGATATTGGTGTATACACAACACATCGACAATGTGCAGATGTTACAAGAGAACCTGAACAATGCATTTGACGCAATCCCAATGGAGCTATGTGAATTTCAAAAACTGTGTGATTTACTGAGAAGTGGACTGAAGGAGGTGTCAGGATGCGTGGTAGCCACATGCGGGACTGCCTATAATGTCTACTTGTACGTAACGGACAGTGGGAATGTGAGGACAGATTGTCCCATCTCTCAGCCGGTATTATTTATGAGTGTATGATTACAGGAAGTTTCATTTTAGTGTTGACCAATAAAGTCTCCTATAGGAATACTGACTTTCTTTCACCCTCTGTACATGCAGACTGACACACTCCAGCGCCAATCTCTTCATCTCAGAGGAGCACTAATACCTCTCGTCCTGAATTGGTGGTTGCACGCATATTCTAATCTATCTCTTCCCCTAAAGTTTTCTCTGCCTATAGTTATCCACTACCATGGGAGACATACCTTGATGTAGTCTCTCAGATTTTCTCGGAGTGATTGGTTAAGGGTTTGCTTTAGGGTGTTCAGCTAAATTTTTCTGCCCGATTTTTCGTGTTCTTTAGATTCTGCAAACTGTGTTATGCGTACTCGCTACTTGGGCTCCTCACCTATTCTGTGGAGAAAATCCTCATTCCTTATCAGTCAACCTAATTTTGAACATCTTTCTATAGCAGCATATCTCAAGCGTTTCACTTCTTTACCAGTTTTCCCACACCTTATGACTTACTTCCACTCATTGCTGCGCTCCAAATTCTAGAAATTTCTTCCTCAAATTTAGTCCAATGTTTGATACTGGTACTCTTCTTTCGACCAAGAATCTCCTCTTTGCCCGTGCTTCATATACCCTCATTGCTTCGTCCGAACTGCGTTATTTCGCGTGCAGTGTAGAAGAATGATTTCACTTAGTCTACTATCTGGTTTCCAATTTTGACAAGTTTATCGCTAATCTGTTTTTTGCTATTCGTCATTACTTTTGCCTTTCTTCGGTTTACTCTCAACCAATATTCTGTGCTCATTATACTCTTTTGGTCTTACCTTCTTACTGCTCCCTCTTTGTTCTTGTATGTACTGCATACCACACATCTCTCGCGGTAGCTTCTACCGTTTGTTTCTGAGCAGTTCAAACATTTTACATCAATTCTTTTTCTAGGTCAACAAATCATATGAAGTTGCCTCGAATTTCCTTAACTCTTACTTCCATCGTGAAACGCTTAGACAGAACTGCCTCTCTTGTGCGAGTAACTTTCCTAAAGCCAAAGTATCGACATCTTACAGATGCTCATTTAACTTGTCCATTCTTCTGTATTTATTTATTTATTCATTCATTCGAATAACCCTTTTGGAGGTACGATAAATCGGTTTTGGTTTTGCTTCTTTGTGTTTAATTTTCGTTGCTCCCAGACTTCATTCTTCGAGCGTGTCGTTCCTTTTCTTCCTGAGTTCACTTTCTTCCATTTGCAGACCTCTTTCTTTCTTGAAGCCTTGCCTTTTGTGTTGCTTCTCCAAAAAGTATTTTGTTATCTACACTCCTGGAAATGGAAAAAAGAAAACATTGACACCGGTGTGTCAGACCCACCATACTTGCTCCGGACACTGCGAGAGGGCTGTACAAGCAATGATCACACGCACGGCACAGCGGACACACCAGGAACCGCGGTGTTGGCCGTCGAATGGCGCTAGCTGCGCAGCATTTGTGCACCGCCGCCGTCAGTGTCAACCAGTTTGCCGTGGCATACGGAGCTCCATCGCAGTCTTTAACACTGGTAGCATGCCGCGACAGCGTGGACGTGAACCGTATGTGCAGTTGACGGACTTTGAGCGAGGGCGTATAGTGGGCATGCGGGAGGCCGGGTGGACGTACCGCCGAATTGCTCAACACGTGGGGCGTGAGGTCTCCACAGTACATCGATGTTGTCGCCAGTGGTCGGAGGAAGGTGCACGTGCCCGTCGACCTGGGACCGGACCGCAGCGACGCACGGATGCACGCCAAGACCGTAGGATCCTACGCAGTGCCGTAGGGGACCGCACCGCCACTTCCCAGCAAATTAGGGACACTGTTGCTCCTGGGGTATCGGCGAGGACCATTCGCAACCGTCTCCATGAAGCTGGGCTACGGTCCCGCACACCGTTAGGCCGTCTTCCGCTCACGCCCCAACATCGTGCAGCCCGCCTCCAGTGGTGTCGCGACAGGCGCGAATGGAGGGACGAATGGAGACGTGTCGTCTTCAGCGATGAGAGTCGCTTCTGCCTTGGTGCCAATGATGGTCGTATGCGTGTTTGGCGCCGTGCAGGTGAGCGCCACAATCAGGACTGCATACGACCGAGGCACACAGGGCCAACACCCGGCATCATGGAGTGGGGAGCGATCTCCTACACTGGCCGTACACCACTGGTGATCGTCGAGGGGACACTGAATAGTGCACGGTACATCCAAACCGTCATCGAACCCATCGTTCTACCATTTCTAGACCGGCAAGGGAACTTGCTGTTTCAACAGGACAATGCACGTCCGCATGTATCCCGTGCCACCCAACGTGCTCTAGAAGGTGTAAGTCAACTACCCTTGCCAGCAAGATCTCCGGATCTGTCCCCCATTGAGCATGTTTGGGACTGGATGAAGCGTCGTCTCACACGGTCTGCACGTCCAGCACGAACGCTGGTCCAACTGAGGCGCCAGGTGGAAATGGCATGGCAAGCCGTTCCACAGGACTACATCCAGCATCTCTACGATCGTCTCCATGGGAGAAAAGCAGCCTGCATTGCTGCGAAAGGTGGATATACACTGTACTAGTGCCAACATTGTGCATGCTCTGTTGCCTGTGTCTATGTGCCTGTGGTTCTGTCAGTGTGATCATGTGATGTATCTGACCCCAGGAATGTGTCAATAAAGTTTCCCCTTCCTGGGACAATGAATTCACGGTGTTCTTATTTCAATTTCCGGGAGTGTATTATGTTCATTGTAATTTCTGTGTTTTTCCTGTCTTTGTCAATTTCGGGGAACCACGTGGGTTTGGATTTGTAGCTGTTTAGTAAGATGCAGATCTGCTTAAAGAGTCTGTTATTATCCGCTTGGTATATGTGTGTATAAGACTACAGTCTTCTTTTCCTCATTACATCAATCAGTTTTTCCATTTTCAAGTACTACGTCCAAGTCCCTGTATTTTCCTTAGGATTCTTCTTTCAACCTTTTCCAGATTTTCAAGATCCCCAAACCTTGTTATTTTCACTGTTTCTGATGCATAAAGTGTTTCATGCCTAACCACTATTTCATAGTGTCGTAGTTTTGTGTTAAATGACAAATTTTTTGTTATATATGTATTTTGTCATTTGGAATGGCCTTCCAATTTTATGTGCTCCATTTTCTATGGCTCTCTTTTCTTTTCTTTTGTGTTGCTTGTTATCGATTCTCCTAGGTATTTAAATGCCCATGATTGATATTTGTCATGAAATGCGATTTTTTCAAATGATGTTTTTAGTTCTACTTTGCTTGTTTCTGTATTTCTACAATTTGTTCATTGGCGTTATCCAAAGAGTCAGTAATTAATACCAAGTCATCTGCAAAAGTTAGGCAATCTATGGTGATTTTATTTGGATTTCTTTCTAGTTGAATACCCGCAATACTGATGGACTTTCTCCATTCTCTATCTACCATCGCTAATGCTTTTATTTCAAAAGATTTTGACAGTTACCAATAAATTTTACTTTTGAAGTTGTCTTTGTTAAAATTCCTTTATCTTATCTCTGTTGTTTTATCGTCGAGTCCGAATTCCTTAATAATGTTGATTAGCGCATTTCTATAAACTGAATCAGATATCTTCTTAAAATCCATAAAAGTTATCAAGCATTTCAAGCTTCTGATTTTCCTCATTTGTGTTATGTTCTTTAGATTTAGTATTGCTTTGCACAAGACTTTCCGTTCCTGAATCCTGCTTGATACTGTGCTAGTTGTGGGCCGAATCTTCCTTCATCTCTCTTTAGAAGTGCCATCGACAAGATATTATGTGTCACTGAGAAGAGGGACATACTTCTATAATTGCTAGGATCAGTTTTCTTTCCTTTTCTATGTACTGGTTGTATTAATTTCGATGTCCATTCTGCTGATAAGCTGTTCGTTATTTAAATTTAGCTAATGATTTCTGTTAGACTTATAATGATGTTTCACTGGAGTGTTTCCAAAATTCAGCAATTATATTGTCGTCTCCTGATGCTTCGTTATTTTTAACTTTTTTGTTTTTTTTGGGGGGGGGGGGTTTCTCTATTACTTCTAGCATTGAGTGTGGTTGCGTTTGGATTATAGTATGAATATGAAATTCTTCTTTTGATGGATCAAAGTTGTATAGTTCTTTGAAGTAGTCCGCAAGTATTCTGTAGTTCTAAATGTTGTTATATTTAGTCTTCTGTATGTTTGGATCAATAAACTGTAAACTTCTGTATATTTTCTTGTAAGCTTCTTCGAGTCATGAGCTGCGAAGATGACTGTGCGATAATTCTCGCACTTATTTGCCCCTCCCGTCTTCCGGATTGCGCAGATGACATTTTTCGGCAAGTCTTATGGTTTGTCTACTGTCTCATAGCTTCTATACACTAACATGATTGTTTCGTTACAGTTTCCAACAAAGGTTATAGAAATTCCGAACGAATGCCATCTATGTCTTTTACATCGTTTGATCACAAGTCTTCCAAACCTCTTTCAGACTCTGAAGCTAATACTAGATCTCAAATTTTTTTCCTTATATCACATAAAAGTATAGTAAAGTCGTATGGCTGGGAAACTCGAAGGGCGGGTTCAGCTACTTAATTGAAAAGGTTTTCCCTATCCATCACGCCCGCCGGACCTTTCCTTCGTGAAGTTTGAGAACTGCGTGCTTAAGTATATCTGTTAATGGGTGACTGTGTAGGGTAGTGTCATATTCGAGTTGGAAATAATGTTAGAAGAGAGGGGGTGAAAGCTGGTGTTGGCACACAGCCTACACCTCTCGAAAAGCACCAAGAGGGCCTCCGAGCTTAAAGTTCTCATCCGACAGACGGATCCCCATCAACAGTATCACATGCCCTCACATCCTGAGACACTGTGGAGAGGTTTGGAATTGAATCCAGGACACTGACGCAAAATCATAAGGATGGATGTAGGTGTTTTTATTTACTTGTCACGTTAGTAAACGGCCGTCGTCCCAGAGACCTCCTGCTAAAAGGATGGACATACAAGAGGCGATCACAAACCTAACGAAGCCACCTCTCCTCCTCTTGCCGTCTATATACTGGCAGTGGAAATTTCACTCACGACCAGAATTCTAACGGGCTTGCCTCCGTCAGTCTACAAGCGTGCGTTAGCGACCTCGGCCTTGGAGGAGGGTTTCTAACACGTCACTCGCAGGTACCTTCATTATATTTCTTCCACCTATCCGCTATCTCCACTGCGTTTTGTAACAGCGGAATTTAATTTTCATTCTTAATGTTTAAGTCTTTTGTTTTAATTAACCGAAAGGTATTTTTACTTCTCAATATACTGAATCTGTCTTCACTATGACCATTTCCTTTTCGATTTATCCATATTTTTCGTGCGGTCACTCTCTGCGCTTCCCCTTACTTTCATTTGTAAGTTACTCGAATTTCTGCATTTATTTCTTATTCTGACTGTTTTTGCATTTCTTTCTTTTCTTTTATGACCCATTGTTTCCAATAGATATCTTTCTTGTGATTATTCTTGTCTGTTCAACATCTGTGTACGTTCCTTTTACGGAGGTCTGAATCTAGATCAGTGCATTTGCTATTACCAGCAACAAATTTGCGAGAAATTAAGAATTCTTTCTCCCCACTCATTCCTGCCACCGAGATCAGTTCCCCCATGATTAGTTTTCCATCTACATTTACGTCAACAGATAAACATACCCACAAACGAGACTCTCATATTATTGCCCGGGGTTTTGGTAAACGTTTTCTGGAGGTTTGCTTGGTTGTACGGCGAATTCCATAACTGAAAATTGTTCCCAAATATTATCAGTTGGAATCCGCTCATCCTCACTACCCGCTCGCCTGTTATTTTGCTGAATAGACCACGACACGAACTCGAACAGGCCGCTGCACTCTTCGAGGTATAAAATAAAGGCGCTCTCCGATCTGACTCCCGACTAATCCTTGTAAAAGACTGTTGTCGGTACGGAAAATACCAGCCACGACTAGTTGTTAATAAAGGGCAGTTGCATGAAGCAGTCGACGTTCTTAACTTTTCAAAAATGTTCAAATGTGTGTGAAATCTTATGGGACTTAACTACTAAGGTCATCAGTCCATAAACTTACACACTACTTAACCTAAATTAGCCTAAGGACAAACACACACACCCATATCCGAGGGAGGACTCGAACCTCCGCCGGCACCAGCCGCACAGTCTATGAGTTCTTAACTTTTATAATTAAATATATCATCAAGTTTTGCTACCAGTCGTACCCAACAAGGCCAGTCTGCAAACAACGTAGAGCTGCACCTACAGCTTTTTTTCAATTCGTCACCAAGGACGTAAAACTTGACCTGTGTTATGGCAATTAGGTTCCACCTACTTATAGAAACACTGGTAAGATGTTCCCATAAAGAAAATGGAACGTATTTCTTGAATGAAATTTCTGCCATTTGAGAGCGTAACATAATTCATTTCTTTTTCTCATAAACGCGATTTGTGCCTTATCAAGTACATAACCGTGAGCGATATATGTCGCGGCACCGTATCGACCATCATAAGCGCAGTACAGTATCTGAAAGTTTGTTTTCTTTGTACATTGTCTGCTATTTTACGTATCTTCGATTTGTACTCTATAATATAATGAAAACTATAATAATAATAATAGTTAAGATACACGGAAATAATGAGATTAATTTTTCGGCTCTCGGACAAGCACAATAAGCTGGGCTATGCCAGTAAATGGGTTCATATTAGTTCTGCATGGGCGAAGTAGTTGCCGGCCGCGGTGGCCATGCGGTTCTAGGCGCTGCAGTCCGGAACCGCGAGACTGCTACGGTCGCAGATTCGAATCCTGCCTCGGGCATGGATGTGTGTGATGTCCTTAGGTTAGTTAGGTTTAAGTAGTTCTAAGTTCTAGGGGACTGATGACCTAAGATGTTAAGTCCCATAGTGCTCAGAGCCATTTGAACGAAATAGTCTCTCTCTTGTTGTAGATTCATGCTTCTCAATTAATAATACTACGTCCGATCGCCGTATCCACCTAGAAGATCTTAACCGTGTCCATTATTCCTTTTGTAATCGGATCTTCGTATTAGCTCCGAAGTACACAGGTGTGCTTCTTGGATTCTTCTCTGCTACAGAACTGCCAGGAATAATAAATCAATTTTTCACTGGTGAAATACTAATGCATTACTTCTTCTACACACATCACAAATACAGACTTTTTTACTTATTCTCTCTACCTAAAATGGCTACCACTGATTACGCTGTAGATTAACGTGCGTCTACCTTCGTTCATTAGCAAAGAGCGAGTCCTTCTTCTTACCGAGGAACAGGAGAAACATACTCTGTTTCCAAACACTTGAAAATCAAAAATACATGACGGTAGGCGCAGGCTCTACGTTTCACCTTTTTTCTTTGCCTTTGAAGAAATCGAAAACAGAAAAACAAGAAATGCAAAAGGTACATCATAACTCGTATCTTCTACTGCGATGACTGGTTTGCACGACCAGATATATGTTATTTAGACGATGACATGTTATTCAGCCATGTCGGACATTTTGTGGTATTTTCTCCTTGCAGTTGATAGTGACCATAAAGCCGAAATTGCCACAGGGTGTAACCGCTCGGTCTTAGGCCCCTTGACATGGTTCGCGCGGCTCCCCCATCGGAGGTTCGAGTTCTCCCTCTGGTGTGGGTGTGTGTGTTGTCCTTAGCGTAAGTTAGTTTAAGTTAGATTAAGTAGTGTGTAAGTCTTGGGACCGATGACTTCAGCAGTTTTGTTTCATAGGACTTTTTTTTTTAAAGCCGAAATTACGAAAGTGTGAAGTAAATGAGCTGCAGTATACACTCAAATGGTGGAAATTTCATCCAAAAGCTCTGCCTGACTGTGGTCCCCACCGATGGAAAAATCAGTAGATGGAACGTCATTCCGATACAGGCTGCACCCATGGCTGCTGTACTGCCGTTAGAAAATCGAAGATCAGGTGATGACGGGAACTTTACGGTCTTGAAACAACAGAAATAAATGTCGACACACACAATTGGAATTTTGTTTTTGCATTGGTAGATAAAGTCAGCAGAGAGAAATATTGCTCATCACTTGTTTCATGCGACGACCAGCGTCGATCGGGGCTTCGGTTTATTTCTCGCGGCAAACAAAATATTTCTTTGTGACCAACTACAATTACCTATTGCGTTGTCCACAGTTAGTCTAGAGTTCAAAACATGGCTGCGTAATGGAAAACACGGGGAAGCAGTCTTTTCAGTTGCTTACTTAGAGTAACACTGTGAGGCTTTGTACTGCTTTCAACTTCTGTGTGCGTTACCTGTCATTCCGATTAAGTCGCGCGGGTTATACTGACGCACAGCAACTTTACAACATGGAGTAGTTCGTCTTCATCACGCTATGCTGTGGTGTGTTGCGTCGCCTCTAACACCTTGCGTTTGCGAAACCGACGCGGGGAGTCCTGTGACGTAGACCTTAACCTTGCGCTGCGCCCAGAGATGATTCACAGGGACTCTGCGTCAGTCATCTGTCACATACGCTATATCATCTGCCACCCCACCCAACTGACGAAACTTACGGCTCTCACTTTCGGATAACGTTACAATGCAAGTACCACATCGACGTCTTCTGAAGAAAATACGCTGATGAGCCAAAACATTATGACCACTGGCCACCGCGAGGTTGACTGCCTCCTGGAGGTGTTTTTGCCACGTGACGCAGTAAGAAAAGACTGTAAGCGGAACATAGAGAATTGGGCAGTCATTGTAGCAAAGATACGGGCGGAAAATAAGGAAATCCACTGATGTAAGTGGTTCCGAAAAAAGATACATTGTTATGACGCTGCGGCTGGAATCTAGAATCTCTGGATAGGCGAAGCTGATCGCCTTTTGGCGTTCTACATTCGTGACCACCTGCGGAAAGTGGTTGAAGGATGGTGGAATAACGAGGAGGCCGTATGGTACTGGACTTCCAAAAACGTAGAGGTCGGGGGATCTCCTACTGTGTACTCCAGGATAGCAGCAATCTGTGACATATCTGACGACAGAGTACAATGCTGGTGCAGGCACAAGAGTTTCGGCACACCGTTCAAACGCCATTGTTGAACATGGAGCTCCACATCACATAACCTCTACGTGTTCCTGATGTGACAAGCACATCGTCAGTTATGATTGCAGTGGGCAACAGCATAACCGAGTTTTCACCGTCGATCAAGAGAAACGCTCTGCCTACCAAATGAATCGCATTTCTTGTTACACCAGGTCGATGCTGGGTCCTTACACCCCGTTATCCAGGCGAATGGCTGCACGAAACATGCACTGCGCCACACGTGCAGTCTAATGAGGACAGAATTATGTTACGGGGTACATTGAGTTGGGATTCCATGGGATCTGTTGTGGTAGTCGAAGGAATCATGACAGCAGTGGATATTATTGTTCACCAATTGCATCGCTTCATGCTTGAAGTCTCCCCTTACGGCGATAACACGTTCCGGGAGTATGACTACCTATGCTGCGAGGTCAGAATCGTGCTGCAGTCGTGTGATGGGCACAAAGTGAATTCACATTGATGTCTTGGCCAGCAGATGTGCCTGATCTGTTCCAACTGGAACAGACACTGGGCGCCAGCTGCTTGCCCGTAAACCACCATTCCTTAATTGCGAGAATTGCTTGACCAGTGTATAGACATCTGGTTCCACATAATTCTGGAATCCTGTCAAGGACTTGTAGATTCCGTGCCAAGCAGAAGCTCTGTTGTACTGTGTTTGAAAAGTGGAATAACACGCTATTAAACAAGTGGTCAAAATGTTTGGCTCATCGATGAATGTTCCGATTGCAGCTCTTATCTGTCGGTTTTGTGACTAGATCGAAAATTTCCTGACAGGCAGGACGCAGCACGCTATCCTGGATAGAGTGCCCACAACACAGGGTGATTTCGCTAAATGGGGAAAAACTGTAGGGAAAAATTCCTGAGGTGATAAGGAGAAAAAATTAATATGGATATATGACCGGAAATTTGTTGCAAGGGGGGTACAGACACTTGAAGATAGAAACGAAAGATCTTTGACAGTGTAAGTTTCATTGACTGAATGCACACACAGCAACACATCAGGCGGGTGGTAATGTTCTTAGTGCTTTCGCTCCGCACTCAACAGTATCTTAAAATCCATGACAGCGGACAGTGGGACAGATTCCTGAAAAAGTGGCCATAAATAAAAAGAGAGTTCGAAGTTAAGTTTCTTTTAATAGGTTGGCTACAGTAATGTTGGGACTGTTGAATCCCGGTCTTAGAAGCAGCCAGCGATTCTTCTGAAGGTTGAATATCAGGTCCAACGCAGCGTTCGTTTGTGAGCCGAGCGCCGAGTTACCGGGCTGGGAAAGCACCGCGTCGTTTGCATGAAATAATTTTTTTCGGCGAAATCAGACAATTTTTCTTAAACGGAGGCTATTCCAGAAGCTATGTACGCAATTACTAACACTTATTCACTTTTCAGTTACTAACTAACAATTTGTTTTTGTTAATGAACCTCTTACTGGAATGCAAGCAAAGAAATTGTAAACCGCGAGCGAAAAAAAAGATATAAGTTTCAGATTCCATCGCATTCCGCCTTCTTTTTCATTGCCTCCTTAAGGGGCTCCGGAAAGGCTCAAAATCATGAAAATTTCAATTTTTACTTTTTTGCGTTTTCTGAATCTGCAGACTATTACCTTTTAATAGATATATAATTTATTCAATTCCGAAGACTACAACTATGTTTAAATTTTTTTTGAAATGTGTTCTACATGGGCGTGACTCACTGTGGCGCTGTTAAACTGCTGTGAAATGGTGTTACTATTAACGCCCGTGTTCATCAGGTAGATTTTAGTGATGTGAGATAAAGTATGTGTTGTGGCTGACCTGTGATGGTTCAATATATATCGCTGGTGTGATTGTCGATTGTTTCATGTTTATTTACTCTGTCGTTATCTCGAAAATATTCGTAATTAATTCTGTTTCTTGAGTCTCTGTTTTGTTGAAGTATAATAATGAGTAAAAGTAAAGTTATTAGAAATCCTCTGAAGGCTTTTAAGAAAAGGAGAAATGTTGGAAAGCCAAAGGTATGTGTTATTACTGTAAACAATAAAGACGATAACCAAGTGAGTGAACCTAACCTCTCAAGTACACCTGCCCATAGCAGTCAAAGTGGGAAAGAAAATACTTCACAGAAGAAGCTTGGTTCAATGAGTGAAAACTATGAATGTTTTATGGGTGAATCGGATGTGAATGAAATATTTGATATGTCGGTTCTCAAAGGAATTTTTTCAATCTGTGTAAGATGTATTCATTGTAGTGAAGTTGGTC
Source organism: Schistocerca serialis cubense (assembly GCF_023864345.2). NCBI lineage: Eukaryota > Metazoa > Arthropoda > Insecta > Orthoptera > Acrididae > Schistocerca > Schistocerca serialis. The sequence continues at coordinate 697,579,282 of NC_064641.1, read as the reverse complement.
TGGAACTCTCCATAATAAAGCACGTAGGACTTGCTAGTGAAATACAACTGAAATGTGATAAGTGTTCATACATGACCACCTTTTGGAACAGTGTTGCAGTAACTGCAACTGAAGAAAATGGTAGCAAAATCTACGAACACAACAACGAGCGATACTTGCTTTAGACAAGGAACGCCTTCGGGGTGCAGACAGGGCTGTAAAGAGTCTAGAAATACAAGCAAGAGTAAACAGGAGGAGGAACAAGAGGAAGCTGGAGGAGGAGTTTGCAGAGGATGAAGATAATCCATCCTATGGACCTGGAATGCACTAAAAAGTTAATCCAATCTTTGTCGCTCGATTCCCAAAACTTTTATTTTCTCATACTAATTACATGTTTTCTAAGGATCTTCCAAACATATTTGTTTCAAACTTTCAGTAAATGTTACACAGTACCTTCTGCATAATTTAACACAGCCTTTTTCAAAAAAACTGCATATTTTTGAATATATAAATAAAAAATTGCAAAAAAATGTTGTGAATTTTCATTACAATTGAAAAAAAAATCATCTTTAATAACTGAACGAAAATTTTGTAAAATCCCTGTGTTAAGTTGTAGCCCATATTCCAATAAATAATCTGTAAAAAGTTCAATTCCTACCTCAAATACTTTGTGAGGAAAGATGTAATTTATAAGCGTTATTTTAACATTGCAAGTATAGGGCGTTCCGGAACCCCTTAAGTATGTGTATCTTCGTGAATCAGCCTTAAAATCCAGCTACTAGTCACAACTGCGGCTTTGAACCATTGTTAAGCAACAATTGCAAAATTCCGTTATTTACACTGAAAAAGTAGAACTGACAATGTCGCTGAAAAACGAATAAAACACACACCCACACATAATCACACAATAGTTAATACTGTAACATTGCTAGTAAGCTATTACAAAATCTAAAAAAAATTACTACTACTTTACCAATCTGTTAACTGTCGGAAGATGCACGGGAATCAACAAACAATTTAAAGACAGTATCGCCTAAGCTTTACCCGCAAGTCTTCTCGCGTGAAAAATGTATTCCGGAGACCTGAGACAACAACTGATACCTATACTTCTTCTTTGGGAAAACCATTATCGAAGAAAGTGAAAACTTTGTCGTCGGAAGCTCTTGCTCTCTTGGTACACGCTGCACAAGATTACGAAGAATCAGATGCTGAGGTTGACGAAAAGGATATAAATATCGGAGAAGAAGACGATAAAGAAGGGAATGCAGATGAGGAATAAGAAGCACAAGAACAACGTTTAAGAAGACTTATAAAACTTTCAGTTTTTGTTACTAATGCATGTTTTCTATGATAAAGACAGTAACGGATGCAGTTGTGCAGTAAAGTTTACAATTAAAATTAAAGATATTCACAGAAAACATTTTTTTTACAATTTTAATTTTTTGCAGATTCTTTTCCCCATATCCGATCCGCCAGTTTGAATTTTTCAGTTTCGATATAAAAATCGTTATTAAGTTCTAGGGGACTGATGACGTCAGATGTTAAGTCCCATAGTGCTCAGAGCCATTTGAACCATTTGATGCGGCCAGTCTGCGTAGCAGATTATTGCTGGTGGAAACTTTTGAGTTGCTGTTGTACTTCTTGAAAGTAGGAGATCTGTCAAGTATTACTCCTAGATACTTTGGGGTTTTCAACGTTCTGGTTCAACATCTGGCCGCACTATCTCTAATTTGCGACTAACTTCCCTGTTTCGCAAATGAAAAGTATACATTTGTCATTGTGGGCTTTGGTTTAAGTTCGTCTCTGATGAAGTATCTAGAAAGTTGTTTAAAGGCATTTATGTGGGTGTTCTTCACTGATTAAAAATCTGTGGTCTGGGTGGCTAGAGCAAGGCCGTCGGCATACTAGAAGCTCCTGCTGTTGGGTGCTATGGATTGGTTGTTTCTGTAAATATCAAACAGAATTATCAACTGAATTGCAGAACTCGTCATGTGTAGATCCACCCATTTGGTTTGGGCGCTGGGTTCACCAGGTGGAAATGATTCCTGTTGCTTTCGGCTAGGGGGACAGCTCGGGCTCCTAGCAGTCAAGCTGGTAACCTGTGATGGCACCAGTTCTCGCATTACGGGTGGAACTAGTGTCCTTAGTAATTGTCATGGTTGCAGTTTCAGTTTGAAAGAAACTGCCTCAAACTTGTACAGATTTTCACCATTCTCTGAATTGGGTTCAAATGGCTCTGAGCACTATGCGACTTAACTTCTGAGGTCATCAGTCGCCTAGAACTTAGAACTAATTAAACCTAACTAACCTAAGGACATCACACACATCCATGCCCGAGGCAGCATTCGAACCTGCGACCGTAGCGGTCGCTCGGTTCCAGACTGTAGCGCCTAGAACCGCACGGCCACTCCGGCTGGCATTCTCTGAATTAATTATGTATGGAAATTGCTCAGTCCCTATCATTCGAAGGTTCTCTACTCTCGCGAACCTTCGGTGGGTTCATTTGGCCGAGGAAAACACATCTTCATGTACTCATGTATTCATAAACTTCTTAATTAATTGGTTTATAGGCCCGTGACTACTACCGCTGAACTCGTGATTACCTAAGGAAAACAAATCCGGGCTTAGAAAAATGATTTTAATTTAATTCATCTGTCATTCTTTGTAGGGGAGTGGAATGGACATTTGTGTGGCTTCTCCATTGCTTTATACGTCTCAGAAAAGTCATCTGGTTATACTTTCTCCACTGTCATCCAGCAAAAATGTCCATATCCTCCCACAACTGTTTCTTCTATTCCTTCCAGCTGGTACAGCCTTCCAGTGCTTCTTTATGATTAGATTATCATCTCCCTTCACGTACTGTATTACCCATTCATTGTTCTCATAGACTTTTTCTGTCTCCTCGTCTTCTACTTGTGTAGTCGCCATGTATACCTGAATTACTGTTGTTAGCGTTGGTTTGCTGTCGATTCTGACAAGAACAACCCTGTTACTGAGAAGTTCTCAATAACTCACTCCATGCCCATGTTCTGCTGCTGACTTGATTCAATATTCATCTAACCAAAAATACTTCTCTCCATTTCACTACACTGACCCTCAATACATCTAGATTGACGCTTGCATTTCCCTTTTTAGATTTCCTATCTTTCCTACCACATTCAGACGTCGGAAACCCCACGCACAGATTTGTAGAATGTCACCGTCATTGGTGATTCGATCGTATTCTCTCGCTCACCTCCCCGGAGATTCGAATGTGGAACTAACCAGGAATAATGATATTTTTTCAGTAAAGGCAATAAGTCCTGTGGGTATACATAACGTGACTCTAAGGCAGTGGTTTCCACTGTCTTCAGAATTTTCGTGCCGTTAATCATTTGCTGATTCTCTCCGCCTTTTAGGAGTAGTTTCCCACCCCAAGAGGAAGATAGTGTCCGGAACTTTTCTGTCTGACCTCTTTGACAAGGTTTACTCCTTATAGCGTACGTCTCTGGCCGCCATTGGTGATGACTTCCGTTTAAAACTTACGCAGTGGCTGGGACTGAAGCCGGAACACAGTATTTTGTGGTTTCTAGAAAAAGATGCTACCCCTAGTGGCCTAGACCACGGTATGTATAAGAACATTATTTCACAGACAAGAAAACGAAATTCCTTGAATTCTCCTACATTTTACATCAGCCGAGTTGAGTGAGGGAAGTTAACTGGGCGCATTGGCTGCGTAAAGACTACTTTTAGGCTATGGCCTCAGACAGGAGCGAGTCACCGCCGCCCACGCGTCGTTGATGTTCGGGTCGTCACTGCCAGGTCTGGGAGCCTGGCGTCTACGTGATTCACTGCACCCCTGCTGCTTCACGTTCTCTGGCAACGTCCACCGCTACGTTTCACTGGGGTAAACTACCTAAAACTGTATTCCTACTCACAGAATCTGTCTACCACTAAATGTTCCTGGAAGTATTAAGTGTTTCCTCATCTTGACCTGAGGGGGGGGGGGGGGGGGCCGCCCAGCATTGTCGAATATGATAGCCTTGGTGGTTCAAGTCTTATGGTTTCGGGAAGCACAATTTATCAAAAATGGATCTACAACGATCGTTACTTATCAACGGGTTTCCAAATTCAGTAACTAAATCGTTTTTCACCTTTCCATATGACCGGTTTCGGCCACCTGCCCATCCTCAGATCATTTGTTACATTCATTATTTTTAGACTCAAGTTTGCTAAGGTCACTACTAAATCTTTTTGTTACTATGACCGGCTTCGACAGATCTACTCTGTAATCAACGGTAATGAAAAGAATTACTGGTGATCTTCGCAAACTTGATTCTTCGAGAATAATATAACTTTCAGATCGCCCCCAACGACTGACGTAATGTCATATATATATATATATATATATATATATATATATATATATATATATATATATATATATATTAGTGATATGTAACCTTCTCGAACAGAAAATAAAAAATTAAATTTGGATAATTAAATTCTGAAGTATGAAAACTGATAAACCTTACCTCATGAAAAACATAAGTTTTTGACGTAAGTAGCGCTACGCCATGGCCCTGTGAAATCAATCTGAATCTGTCTGTGAGAAATTAACTGCAAAATTCTTGTGATGGAGTCGCCGGATAACGCTCTCTAAATATCTGCTGGTAAATGGCACAGCTTAGTGCAATGCTGGCCTATCTACTAATACTGGATAACATTTGTCTCAGATCTCAATTACTAGAAAAACTGACTTTACTTAGTGACACAGCTGCACAGCTGCACAGCTGATCGTCTGATTACTAAAGAGCACATGACTATGATCTGACCAAAATTCTGGTATTTTAATTTAGATGAATGACTGTATCGGAACTGGCAATGACTTAAGGGGACATTATACTTTTATAGTTGACTGATAAAAACAATTATATTATGAAAATTTTTACGTTATTGATAAATATCTACGATCCATTACATTGGAAAACTGAATATATTACAAATCTGGGTCCACTGGTGCTGACGAATCACAAAAGAAAGGATTGAAACACATTCATATTAACATCTCAGACAAGTGACTTAACTACGTGCATGCCAATAAAAATAATAAAATTTACCTTACAGTAGATGGTGGACTTAATTACACTGTTGATTTTTCATTATATTAACAATTATTCATTTTCTCATCATCATCTCATTCCATGGTCTCATATTATATATATATATATATATATATATATATATATATATATATATAATATGAGACCATGGAATGAGATGATGATATATATATATATATATATATATATATATATATATATATATACGGGAAGATTACAATATCTTTTATTAATGTTACATGTTACAGAATAACATGAGCGTTAACTGCCATAGTGAACTCTCAGGAGCGAATTATCTGAAGATGGGCAACTGGCGCGAAATCGGCGATGTGGAAATAAAAGAAAGCGATATGAAGACTGAATTAGAAACTTTTTTGTGAAAGCATAATGTTCCGTGGACGTACCGACCTCCAGATCTTTGATCACGGTGCACTCGCCGGTCCGTGTTACTGTGACACAGTGCTCCTTCCCCATCTACGTGTTTCCAGAGGTGCATTCGGACCTGGGGTCATTTTTCCTGATGACAATGCGCGACCACCTCGAACTGCACACATGGAGGAGCTCTTGGAACGGGTGGATATTCGGCGAATAGACCGGGAGTAGCTTCCCCCGACTTAAATCCCACCGAGCACGTGCAAGATGAGGTGGTGATACATACTGCAGCACATGGACATGCACCAGTGACCATTCAGCACGTGTCAACCAAGCTAGTGGGGGAATGGAACGTCCTACTGCAGTAGCTGCTTACCAACCTTGTTGCCAGCGTGGGAACACACTGCAGTGGTGATCACACATCCTGTTAAGAATCACGTCCCACCTTTTGTACCGCCATTAATCCCGGTGACCCTGATGTAATAAATGCCGTGTGTGGTCCAAGTTTAGTCGAGCTATATTGCATGGCATATCAAGCGAAAGTTACTTCTATCCTTACGTTTTGCGCACCATTGTGTTTCTGCTACGTTCTTAACTCTCGAATCAACCGAGATACTGAAGAAAGTATGCTTGCTTTTTTTAGTGGATCAAAATACCTTCTTAAATGCATTGCAAACATAAGTGCAGTGCTATGACATTCGTCAATGGTTCAAATGGCTCTGAGCACTATGGGACTTAACTTCTGAGGTCATCAGTCCCCTAGACTTAGAACTTGTAAGGTGTCAGGCAAATCCAATACCTTCCATGAAAAGCCTGACATGATAAGCAAATCCAGTAGTATGTCACATAGCTCCGAATAAATCGTGACATTAAATTAAGCAAAGTAATACGAGTAACTAGTGAGCAAATGGAATACCACAGACTAACACAAGAATGCCTAAATGCACGTGATACTTTCCCACCGTGAGACAGACGCAGTTCCGAGGGGAGAAACGAGAACAGAATCCGAGAGCAGAACCGTGTTAAGCGAGAAGGCCCTACGATAAGGGACGGACACCCACGTCGCCACCAGCTAACCGCTACGACCACACCACCCGCAAGTTTTTAGCGTGAGAGTTTTTCGCGTCTCTGTTACGTTGCAAACTTTAGAAACATAGCCCCACCACGAAAAGTATAATGTTTCTCATTGGATAGACAGAATTTTTGTAGGCGGAGCTTAAGGTTAACATTGAGACCCTGATTGGTCAGATGAAAACACAGCCAGATAGTTTTTTTTAAAGCAACTTCGGTAAATTGTAGTAAGGAGAAGTTAAGAGATAGTTACTTCCGAGATGGCGAGGTGAGCGGAGCTGTGCTATCCACCGCCCCCTGACGAACTCCGACAAGGTAACGAACGCACGCGAGGCCGCATAACAGCGCATAAAGCTTCGCTCAGAACTGCAGAAGTCTCATCTGTTACATTCCCTTTTTGCGTAATGCTAGTGTCTATCGTCAATTAAAGCTCATAGTGTTCACATTTGCCACTTGAAGTAAAAATTTGAAACGCGATGATTTTTCTGTTATATAGTTATTGAGAAGCCACATCAGCCACTGTAATTTACGACAAGTTAGATAAATAATTAAACATAATTGAGGGTCACTGTAGACCATTTTGATAGTTTTCTCTTTTGTGAAACTTAATTTAAACCTAGATTATAGATGTGATATGGCATAGGTCATCCTTCGATCCATTGTAGAACTTGGAAACCCATTCAGGGAATATTTGTTCACATTTTTGTTGAACGCAGTTGGTTTTTACCATCCTGTATTAAAACATTTCCTTTTATGAATAGTGCAATTTATAAACGATGTTTTGTGAGTAGAATAAAATTTCCAGTGGTAAACTTAACTGCTTTCTCGACGTTATTTTACTAGCTAACTAAAAATAGGAAAGCCTTGAACCCCTTCCACTAAATTTAGTTAGTATTAAGATTCCTTTACAGGGAGTGCAGTGGAGCTGACGCTGAAATCATTAAGTATTTGGTTATATCATCGCTAGTCTCACTGAACTCTTCTGAATTCTACATGTCATGTGTGGTCTGCCATCTCCTTACCAGCAACAGGTCCCAGGTTCAAACTAGTCAATTCCCTAAAAAACACGCTCAGAGCGTCGTTGCGCGAAAGTGGTAGGGAGACACGATATAGAACAAACAGACACCACGCAGAATGTTTAGAAAATGGCGACCCTGCCAGGATGGTAAAATACCATGATTGAAGGTCGACCACATGCCTAACTAGGTCAAAAAAATATCTTGTTGAAAAATTTTTGTAAAAAGAATTTTTTTCCTGAAGTTTTAAATACTCAAAAACGTAGCTGCAGCGATAGATAGTAAGAAAGTATTCAATGAAAGTGAGAATTCTAACAGAAACAATAGCATAATTAAGTTATGAATTTTAAAAATTGTTAGAATTGAATTTTCTCCTCAATGCAAGCGCACAGGTGGCAGATACATCGTTGAAAAGTTGGTTCTGACCCAACAAGTAAGTGAATGGATTGTCAGTCTTGGTAATGTCAAGTCGTGTGAACAAAACGTTTATGAAAAGCGTGAGATCGTATGAGCACATGTTGACGCGAAGTAGAGCGCGTGAATTGCTTTTAAAACAAAAATAAGGGATTCGGAAAGATTAGCAATGGCAGATCGAGAGCTTCACCGAATTGAGGTAGAGACCCAGCATGAAAATGGACAGAGAATAGAGGACAGTACAACAGACGATGCAGTATCGCGAGAAATAGGACATATAACGCACCATAACGGGGATAATGTACGTGAAGGCATAGAAAACATAAGTCAGCATACGACAGAGGAGCAGGAAAGTAGAGAGACAGTCGATGAGGATTCTAACTTGCGTCTTGAATACGTAGAACCCATAGTACAAGTAATCAGAGCTCCCTCACCACAGAGTACAAGGAATGCGAGCAGAAACGTGTCACAGCACAGTTCAATGCAATCGGTTGCGAACCAACACTTGGGCGAAAACACAGAGCGTAGGACGTCGGAATAAAACGCAATAGGACCCACCAATCTGGCAGAATTATTACAATTAATGACGGAAACCATGACAAGACAAAATAAAGAAATTGCGAACCAAATTAAAATTCAGAATGCAGAAACGACGAAAGAAATTGCAGAAATCACGAGACAAATGCGTGAGATTAAAGAACAAAATAAAAAAATTCAGTTACACCTAAGCCATATTGAAGACGAGGCAACAGAAACTCGAGAAGTGATAGGAAACTTAATAACAGGTCACAATCAATTGAGAACAGACATTGACAAGGTACAAGCGGACATACAAACATTGCGTAATGACATTCAGGACGAGATCAAAACATTACGTAACAACACCCAGGGAGAAGTCAAGAAACTAGAGAAACAGATAAACGAAATTACTAGACAAGCAGCAGGTACAGCGCGTGAAGTTGTTGAAAACAGTGTGTTACACAAACGTATCACGAAAGCAGCGCAGAAAAGATATGATAACCGCATAGTCAAAATAGAAGCGCAAATGAAGCGACAGTTTCAGAAATTGCGAACAGAGTTGTTGCAAACCATTGAAGAGCGTAGTGAACAGGATCGAACAAGTACAGAGTCTGCAACCACATCCGTATCTGTAACAGCACCGGAAAAACAAGCAATTAACGAAGATATTACCCATTTGCGATTCCAATCACAGGCGGAAAGTAACATACGTGAAATCAGACAGCCTGCACAACAACAAACACGTTTCGAAATTCTTGATGAACAAACGGCATCACAAACACATGCGGAACCACAAATGTATGTTTCAAGACAGTTTGGATCGTGCAATGAAGCAGCAAGGTTAGCCAGACAAGATACCGAACCAATACCTGATAATGGAAAGCCAGGTCGCGAAGAGTGCAGTGCAATGCATTCAGCTACACGTTCACAACCGATGGAAGAAAATTATTGCGGACCACTCCAACGATACTACGCAAGGGTAGGCGAAAGTTACAGTGGACAATATCGAAGGGATCTACCACAACCGGAAAGAACGACGGGAGAAATGATCAGAAACAAAAGTGGCGAAGAATCGCGAATTTCATATGGAACTATGACGAAGTACGACAACGATCATTTCCTTACAGTCAGAAAATTTCAACTCTTTCGAGAAGGAAACTCATTACATCCACGAACTTTTATTGATCAATTCCGAGTAGGATTACCAGAACACTGGACGCTAGCACACAAATTAGACTTTATATGTGCACACATGTCAGGAACAGTCGCAGAAACCATGCAGAATGTTGCAGCGACATGCCGATCGTATGAAGATTTCAGAGAGAAGTTTCTCTCACGATATTGATCCAGCGAAGCACAGAACAGAGTGAAGTACGAATTATTACAGAACCCATATTTTCAGGAGAGTCCCGTGAAATTTTCCGAAGTAATGGCAAACAAAAATCAATGCTTAGATGTACCATACAGTGATGGAGAGTTGATTAAATTATGCGCGATGAAGCTACCATTGATATACCAGCAATTATTAGTAGGTCGCGGAGGCAATGACGTGGAAGCATTTAAAGGTATTCTAAGGAAACTAGAGTTCATATTTTCGGAAGATGACGCAAGAAAAAGACGAAGCGCACGTGAAAACGTGGAGGTGGAGGTAAGACCACCAAACCCCGATAAACGTTCGAATTGACAGCTAAGCGCCCATGCCAAAGAGAATGACGCACCGACCCAGGACAATTGCAGCACCTTGAACAGAGAAGTAAAAATCTTATCACGAGAAGAGAAGAAGGAAGAAACAAATCCGCAGGGACCAGATGAAAACGAAGACAAGAAAATAACAATATCGTGTTGGGACGAAATTAATTGGGAGAATACTGACGAGGAAGATGAATTACCAGAGGCATGCACAACGAATGTAGGAGGAAAGGACGAAGTAATGAGTATTGCAGAGCTATTTGAGATGGAAACCAGGGAAAGCGAATTCAATGAGGATAATGCGCAGTCGACAGAAGTTGAAAATAAGTTACGAGTGGGCACACAACCCAACGTATATAATGAAGAAAGTTATGAAGCGATAATTAGAGCATTTAGATGCGATTATATGGAAGTAGCGACGAAGAAGGAGAAGATAGACGAGGATGAGGAAAAAGTAGAGGATATTGAAGAAAGTGTAAATGAAGGAAGAAATAGAGAAGAGGAAATAAAAGAGAGAGAAGTAGCAGTCGAAGCTTATCCTACAGAAAGTTCGAATTCATAAGGGAAATTCCTAAAAAGACTCATGTATGATTCAGTGGAGGATTCGTTGATGCAAGAAGGCCATGGTATTTTAAGGCCATGGTAAAGCATATCCCAGTCAATATTGTAATTGATAACGGAAGTGAACAGACTGCGATCTCAGAAAATTTATTCAAGCAGTGTAATGCCAATGAGGAATTGCCAGTTTTGAAAACACGTAAGATTAAAGTAAGAGGTCCTATTACAAACAATGCTGCGGAAGTTACGAGACAAAGAAGGTTAACTCTTTCATGCCAAGGTCAAAAGATCGAAGCCAACTTCGTGATTATACCTAAACTAACTGTAGATTTGATTATAGGTGCAGATTTTTTAAATGAGAGACGAGCGATAATAGATATGGGGAAAGGTAGCGTAACATTCGGGAATGTCACACTTCTCTTTGAGCAAAAGCTAAAATTAGAAGAAATACCAGTCATAAACAAACAAATAAGAATGATGCGAGATAAAGAGGATGAAGAATTAGAATGGTATGCACAAAATGGGGAATCGCCTCAACTCATGTTAGAAGTCCATAAAGAAATCGACGAAAAATTGCAAGAAGTTCAAGGTATTTCGGAACACAGTAAAAGAGAATTAGAAGGTATTTTACGAGATAAAGCAGAGGTATTTTTACCGAGGACTGGCAGTATTAAGCACTTTCAGTACAAGTTTGAAGTAAAACAGCACAAACCATTTAGAGTGCCACCCTATACAATCCCATTAAGCTACAGAAATAAAGTATTCCAGGAGATATCTAAAATGTTAGATGACGATATTATTGAACCAGCTACCTCGACATATAACAGCCCGCTCCATATTGTACAAAAATGAGATGGGAGCATCAGGTTAGTGCTTGATTCCAGACAGATCAACACAATCATAATCATTGAGACAGATCGCCCTGAAAAATTAGAGGAATTGATACAAAACTTCCACGGTGCTAAGATATTTTCATCAATTGATTTACGGAGTAGTTTCTGGCAAATAGAATTGGCCCCAGAATGTAGAAAATTTACAGCATTTATCGTATTCGGTAGATGTCACCAGTTTAAACGATTGCCATTTGGTTTAAACATATCATCAGCAGCGTTTATTAGGGGATTTAATACTATACTCAGTCCTGAAATTTTACAAAAAATTACTTGTTATGTTGATGATGTGATTATAGCAGAACCCTCTTGGGAACATCACAACGACACATTAAATCAGTTTTTACAGATCATGAAAGAGCATGGGGTCACAGTAAATATAACAAAATCCAAGTTTGGAAGGCGAGAGGTCAAATTTCTAGGACACATAATTTCCGAGAAAGGGGTAATGCCCGACCCAGAAAAACTAACGGCAATCAAAGAATTCTGTACTCCATATAATAAGAAAACTCTCAGAGCATTTCTAGGTCTCACCGGATTCTATAAAAAATTTATTTGGATCGACTCTCTCGCAACACCACGCCTATGTGCATTGACTGGAAAAAACACGCCATGGGTATGGGATCAATAAGCCATTGAAGAATTTTTAAAAGTAAAAAACGCACTAACAACAGCACCGATTTTAACACATCGTGATCTAACACTAAATTTTTGTATGGCCACTGATAGCGCGAAGACAGGTTTAGGAGTTGTTTTATTCCAAGAATACGAACAGGCAGGGCTAAGATCATATAGAACAATTGCATTTGCCAGTCGGGTACTCACAAAAAGCGAGAAAAACTATTCAGTCACGGAGCTGGAAGCATTGGCCATTGTATGGGGTTTCCAACGTTTTCGATACTTCCTATTCGGAAGAAAAACAAAAGTACACACTGACCACAAAGCATTATAATTTCTATTATGCGCCAAACTAACTCATGGGAGGTTAGCCAGATGGATGTTAATACTACAAGAATTTGACTTCACTATTACACACATACCAGGACCAGCGAATGTATTAGCAGATACTTTATCACGATGTCCACAGGGTGCATCCAGTAACATACGTTTGGAAGCAGCAGAAGACCAGTTTGCAATGTACTATATGAAACAAGTACCTTTCGAAAACTACATTACGACAGCATTGAAAAACATAGGCAAAGAACAGGACAAGGATCCCAAAATACTAGGAATCAAACACAAGTGGAGAAGTAAGGATTTTCCAGACATTCGACAGCACTATCTCGCAAAAAACAATGTTTTATTTTTTAGACGAAATGTTGTAACGAATGAATGGTTAATTTATATCCCAGATGAACTAATTAATAAGTACATATGGTATACACATTTAAGTAATGGCCACTTTGGACCAAAAAAATGCTTTTTAAAAATAAAACAAACAAGCCATTTTCCTAAAACGGAAAGACGAATTAGAACAGTATTAGTCAAATGCAAAAAATGTATGAGGGCTAAACACGTCACTTTCCAAATCAAACCACCTATGTTTCCAATAATCCCTAAAAGATTAAAACAAATAGTTGCAACAGATTTGATGGGGCTCCTCCCACGTACAAAAAATGGATATATTTTCATATTTGTCGTTTTGGAACTTACTTCTAAATATGTTACCTTGACACCATTAAAACGGGCAACGGGTCTTTCTGTGTGTAAAGCATTTAGACAAGATTTTCTCAGACAAGTAGGTCGAGTGGAACGAATAATTTCGGATAATGGCCCACAATACAAATCAGTGCAATGGCAGAACACGTTAAAACAACACAAAATAAAACCCATCTACATATCTAAGTACAAACCTAGCGTAAATTCAGCAGAACGATCTATGAAGGACATAGGCACTTTATGCCGATTATATGCAGGCAAAAGACACAACACTTGGGATATATACCTTAAAGATTTTCAAGAAGTAATAAATGAAATGCCACATAGCACTACACTACTACCTCCAGTTACTGTACTTAAAAATATTGAACCCCCAAACATAACCAGAGAAATTTTAGATTTCCTATTGTACCATGTAGACAGCACAAACAAGTCATAGCAACAGCACTCTCCAACATCAGAAAGGCAGCCATTAAAAGAAAAGAAAGAGGAGATAGAACAGCAATTAAAAGAACATTCTCAGTAGGCCAGAAAGTATTTGTAAAAACACACCATCTCTCCAGCAAACAGAAACACAAACTACATAAGTTTTACGCTGCATACAAAGGATCTGTCATAATCAGCCGAATTGCTCATGATAATGCTGTGGAACTAATGAACCCAAAAACAGGCAAAACCTTAGGACTTTACCATGTGAGCCATATCAAAAAATTTGAAGATTAATTTTATTACTGGTAAATAATCAGCACAATATTTCAAGATAATGTTGCAGATAAGATCGTCAGGAGAAAGAAGAGTGAAGAGAGAGGAAGGTGGGAAAAAGAAAGTAGTTTCAATAAAAACAAAAACAAAAATAACACCAATAGTACCATAGATTAAGGTGAAAGGATAAAGCGTAGATAGTCTAACAGCATGAAATACTAAAATGCTGTACACCACGACACTACACAAAAAATAAAAAACGAATTTGAGGATTTTTGTAGAAGTTAAGATTCAAAATATCTTAGAATTGTAACATGGAAAGGGCGCCGAAATTTGTAAAGATTTTTAAGAAGGCGCAAAATAATGTAGGTACTAGACATATGTTAGATGACTATAAGTAAAAACTTTTTGTAAGAACCATTGTAAAAACTCCAGCAAAGACCAGATGCAACGACCCACAAGTTGCAACGTGAGAAGTATCAAGAAAGAAAAGGACGTAATTAGCAAGACACGATTCCTACAAGGCAGAAGCGTCGAGAGAAGGGAAAGGACAGCGAGACCAACAGAAGGCCCTTGTAACTGAAGTGGGGAATAAATTTGACCGCTAGGCGGAACCCTGCTGGGACGGAACACCCTGCAGTAACGCGACGGGACGCCGAACGCCGGAGCAGAGCGAGCAGAAAACGGCCCGACGAGAAGACCGCTTGGGCAAGCCACCACTGGCAAAAAATATGTGTAAAAGTCACACTACTGCCATTAAACAGCACGCTAATGCACAAAACTGAAGAAAATGCCCACAAAGTAAAAATGACATGCCCAAACACTTTATCAAACTGTTACTAAGAGGAGAACTTCAAAGCGACTAGTTATCAATAAATATTTCCATATCCTGCCCAGAGAAGAACCAAGAATCAAGTAAGAAGCAGAGAAAAAGCAGGAAGAACGGAAGCTGAAGATTCGCAAGATTGAGACCAAGAAAGAAGATGGGTGAAGAATAGACGACATACCTTCCCAAACCCCTATCCTATTGTAAACTAGTCGTCTGCGATGTATTACAACGAAAACGACCGCTTTCAGCGACACATAACGATGACTTTCACGCATACAAAGCCAGTAAACCACGAGATTCTGCACTCACAGCTCCATTCCATTATGGGACCTCCACAACAGCAACACACACTTGCAAAGCCAACAAGGAACGACGAACGAAGCTGTACATCAAATACTTGCCCACATCCATCTCGCTCAAGTCCACCACCTTCATGCAAAAACATTCGCCAACCTCATGCTTAAACATTCATAGGATTGTGTGAATGTGTGAAATCAAATTATGTGATGTAGCAATTGTGCAAAAGAAATGTGTGAAAAACTAAATAAGTTAAGCACACCAGACAGCTAATAAACTACAAAATAACAGTCATTGACTATGGAGTAAAGTAAAAAATAGACTATCGATAAAAATAAGTCATTAGTTCTGAAATGGACAGTATATAAAGAACAAAAGTAAGGCATAATAAACACTAAAACTATATGCCACTTATTTTCTCCTCATAAAAATAAAAGAATACCTATATTTTACTTATTTTCTCCTTAAAAAACAAAGAATAAAAAATTATCTTGTTGGATGTTTTCCCTTTTTTTAACATTTGTACCATTTGTTAGGATAATATCTCAATACTTGTGTATGTATATTTCTTTGTCAAAGCAATTCTTGGAAATAATTCTTATTTGTTAGTGTAACAATGTTAAAATGAGTGTCTAGAAACAAAACCATTTTACTTGTACATGATATTTAGAAAATTTGTTAGGAATGGATTTTAATTAATTACTACATTTATAAAAAAAAAATATATTCCTAAGAAAATCGATGGGAAAGACTCCTCACTTTCGATAACAAACTTCTTAAAAAACAAATTTCACACTTAAATAAAGAAAGAAAATAATTAAAAATTAATAATAGCATAAAAATATTCTTCTCTTGTCATTTTTGAGAATAATTTGGAAGAATATAAAAATATAAATTAGTAATACAAACTAGCATAGAACCAGAATAACGTGGCTGAAAAGCAGGCAACAAAATTTAGATAAAGAAATAATTTTTGACAGACTTAGACAACGATTCAATCATTGCCTAGCTTCAGTGCAAAAATTAAGTTCGAAGGGTGGTGATATGTAAGGTGTCAGGCAAATCCAACACCTTCCATGAAAACACTGACATGATAAGCAAATACAGTAGTACGTCACATAGCTCCGAATAAATCGTGACATTAAATTAACCAAAGTAATACGAGTAACGAGTGAGCAAATGGAATACCACAGACTAACACAAGAATGCCTAAATGCATGTCATACCTTCCCACCGTGAGACAGACGCAGTTCCGAGGGGAGAAACGAGAACAGAAGCCGAGAGTAGAACCGCGTTAAGCGAGAAGGCCCTACGATAAGGGACGGACACCCACGTCACCACCGGCTAAACGCTACGACCACAACACCCGCAAGTTATTAGCGTCAGACTTTTTCGCGTCTCTGTTACGTTAGGATCACCCCCCAGCCCATGTTAAAAGCTAGAGCCCTCCAGAAGAACAGTATAGATCTTACGATAACGCTAAAAGGACCACACCAGCTGCATGTTTTAGCGTGAGACTTTTTCGCGTTTCTGTTACGTTGCAAACCTTAAAAACATTGCCCCACCAAGAAAAGTATAACGTTTCTCATTGGATAGGCAGAATTTTTGTAGGTGGAGCTTAAGGTTGACATTGAGACCGTGATTGGTCAGATGAAAACACAGCCAGATAGTTTTTTTTTTAAACCAACTTTGGTAAATTGTAGTAAGGAGAAGTTAAGAGATAGTTACTTCCGAGATGGTGAGGTGAGCGTAGCTGTGCTGTCCGCCGCCCCCTGACGAACACCGACAACGTAATGAATGCACGCAATGCCGCATAACAGCGCATAAAGCTTCACTCAGAACTGCAGAAGTCTCATCTGTTACATCCCCTTTTTGCGTAATGCTAGTATCGATCGTCAATTAAAGCTCATGGTGTTCACATTTGCCACTTGAAGTAAAAACTTGAAACGCGATGATTTTTCTGTTATATAGTTACTGAGAAGCCACATCAGCCACTGTAATTTACGACAAGTTAGATAAATAATTAAAGATAATTGAGGGTCACTGTAGACCATTTTGATAGTTTGCTCTTTTGTGAAACTTAATTTAAACCTAGATTATAGATGTGATATGGCATAGGTTATCCTTCGATCCATTGTAGAACTTGGAAACCCATTCAGGGAATATTCGTTCACATTTTTGTTGAATGCAGTTGGTTTTTACCATCCTGTATTAAAACATTTCCTTTTATCAATAGTGCAATTTATAAACGATGTTTTGTGAGTAGAATAAAATTTCCAACGGGAAACTTAACTGCTTTTTCGACGTTATTTTACCAGCTAACTAAAAATAGGAAAGCCTTGAACCCCTTCCACTAAATTTAGTTAGTATTAAGATTCCTTTACAGGGAGTGCAGTGGAACTGACGCTGAAATCATTAAGTATTTGGTTATATCATCGCTAGTCTCACTGAACTCTTCTGAATTCTACATGTCATGTGTGGTCTGCCGTCTCCTTACTAGCAACAGGTCCCAGGTTCAAACTAGTCAATTCCCTAATAAACACGCTCAGAGCGTCGTTACGCGAAAGTGGTAGGGAGACACGATATAGAACAAACAGACACCACGCAGAGTGTTTAGAAACTACTTAAAACTTACTAACCTAAGGACATCACACACATCCATGCCCGAGGCAGGATTCGAACCTGCGACCGTAGCGGTCGTGCTGTTCCGGACTGAAGCGTCTAGAACCGTTTGGCCACCGCGGCCGGCCATTCGTCAATGATGGCACTGAATCTCTCTCAAAAATAACCAAAAACCGTGCTAAAGCTGAAAGACACTGAGTCCAGAATTAGTAATGCGGCGTAATGTCCGCCAAGCGGAGCTCTTAACGTCAGTCTCCTTCGTTACAAATACTTGGGAAATAGGCCTACGAGCTAAGATGAAAGATGTTTCCTCTTCGCTCTACTTTATACGACATGTACAGGATGCTTCAGAATTCCTATTACAGGATTCTAAGGGCTGTAGTGGAAACTTAGTAGATATAGTTTTAATAAGGAGCCCATATCCGGATATGTACCACTTGGACGTAAACAAACCTCTTGCTTCACGGTATGCATACAGTGGAGACAATGAGCTTTGATTTGTGTACCCTACAGGGAACAGAGGCAGAGGCAATATCTCGAGCGATCGTCGTCGGGTTCTGTTCTACGTGACGAGGTACAGAATCAAATGGGAGAGAAGTGAAATTTCACGCACAACAATACTAAATGAAAAAATAGCTTGACAGGACCTATCGTGAGGCATCAAGCAATCGTATTTCGTAATCTGCCTACATCCAAAAACATACTTCAAAGGCCGGCGTACGGTGTGCGGCGGAGGGTACCTTTGCCACTGCTAGTCGTTTTCCTTCCTGTTCCACTCGCAAACAACGCGAGGTAAAAGCGGCTGCCTGTATGCTTCCGCATGAGCCCTAATTTCTCGTATCTCATTTTCGTAGTCCTTACGCGAAATACATGTTGGCGGCGGTAGAATCGTCATGCAGGCAGCTTAAAAATGTCTGCTTCCGAAATATTCTAAATAGAATTCTTCGACAAGAACGTCGCCTCCCCTCCAGGGATTCCCATTTGAGTTCCCGAAGCATCTGTGTGAGTCGTGCACGGCTCGTGTTCATGCCATTTATTTATTGTCATCTTCTAGTACGGTACTGCCACCTCGTTTTCTTATTCCATTTACTGGCGCCACTATCTTCCTGCCTTACTTGCTCATGAGCGGCAGCACCAGCGCGTATCGATAAGTGCACTGTTGTACCATCGCTGGAGCAACTGATAGTATTTCCGGGTCGTCGTGTGTCTGGCAGTCAGTTGGACCAGCAGTACAGTCGGAGCGCAGCAGCAGTGAATTCGGGGACGGAGCGCCGGTGAGGCGCCGACAGCCAGTGCTCGCCGACCGCTGGCGACACACATGAACTGTCCGATGGAGGCAGATTGGAGGGGGACGACCGTTAGTTGGTCGTTCGGTTGCTTGTCTCATCGGCCGACGTATATTGGGTCCTTTCACTGTTTCCAGGCTTGGCGGTGATAGTTCCTGCTGTGCGGTGTGCGTGCAGTTCGTCGGTTGGCGTCGAGCACCGAGGAAATCTCCATGGTGCTTAGTTTGGCCGGTCCCGCTGGCGGCCTCTATGCGGTGTCGGAATGTGTGGTGCTGTTCCTATTGCTACAAGGTTCGTGGCTCACCGATTCTGGACATGAAAGTTTAGTTTTGACTATTTACCAGCAAGTCACGACTGTCCACATTGTGTCGTTCGGAGTTCATTGTCGGCTGTTGAGATATTCCCGTGTATACAACGTGTGTTTTCAAGTTGGTAAATTTTAGCCACACTCTGGTGGAGTTTAACCGTACTTGGTTATTTGAATTGAAGTGCACCAGCGGAATCTTCTGCCTTGTGGCCGTTAACGTTCCGGTTACTTGTCCTGGCCGTTGACCTGAATTCAGGCAGTGTATTTTCCTCATCGTGTTGCCGCCGTCCACCACGGTATGTAGTTTGACAGCTCAATGTATAACTGGTTGTGGGCGCCAATACCTTCTACGTTGTTCCTTTGAACTCCCTGTTGTGTGCTGGTCGGGCGAAGTGGAGGTTATCTTGTCGGTCGGTCCGTTGGCTGTCTGTCGGTTGGGTTGTCGTCGGATCGAGAATGGTTGGGCCGACTACCTGTCTCACCTAAGCGTGCGTTAGTGTGAATTCCAGGCTGACCTTGGAACTTCTGAGCGCCCTTGGGTGTACTGCCTTCTCTTGTTTGTTCTTGCTGTTTGTACTTGTATGGTTTCTAGCCCATTTTTTAGATGAAGGTTGTTTTGCTCTTAAGGCGTCACATGGTTTCGGCCTTCAGCCTAATTTAAGAACTGTGTTCTGTAAAGACTTTGGCATTTTTAAAATTAATGTTATTGTTATTAAGTGTTGGGCCTTCAGCCGATTTTGAATTTAAGTTGTTTGCTCTTGAAGTGTCAGACATTTTGGGCCTTCAGCATAACTAAGGAACTGTTTTGAGATAAGGCTTTGCCTTTTAAATTCCTGATTTTGGATGAGCTTTAAGCTATTGGCTTACAGCCGATTTTAAATTAAAGTGGTCTTGCTCTTAAGGCATGAGATTGTACAGTGCATTCAACAGCTAATTAAGTTTCAAAACAAGCTGTGCTTTTTTTAAAATTTTTCTTGGCTCTTGTAATGTTTGATCAAATAAAAGGTTGTATGTTCGAGTGTAACTGACAGCCGCTTGTTTTGGCCCCTTTCCACAGCTTAAACCACCTGTCCTGTTCTGCGGGTTTAGCAGGGCGTCTCACTGCATAACACTTGAGTGTTGTACGAACCTACCGGTAGCAAATCTAGCAGCCCGCCTCTGAATTGCTTGATGTTTTCCTTTAATCCGACCTTGTACTGATCCCAAACACTCGAGTATTGCTCAAGGGTAGGTCCACAAGCGTTCTATACGTGGCCTCATTTACAGATGAACCACACTTTCCAAAAATTCTCCCAATAAGTCTAAGCCGACAGTTCGTCTTCCCTAGAGCACTCCTCACACGCTCGTTCCATTTCATATCCCTTTGCAACGTTACTCCCAGATATTTAAACGACCTCATTATGTCAAGCAGCACATTACATTACGGGTTTGTTTTTCGTGCTCATCCGCATTCATTTACGTTTTTCTAAATTTAGAGCTAGGTGCCACTCATCACGCAAACTAGAAATTTTGTCTATCATCTTCTACTTCCCTACAGTCACTCAAGTTCGACTCCTTCCCGTCCACCATAGTATCATCTTCAAACAATCGCAGATTGCTGCCCGACCTGTCTGCCAGATCATTTATGTATGCAGAAAGTAATAGTAGCGGTCCTATCAGACTTTCCTGGGTCTCTCCTGACGATATCCATGTCTCTAATCAACACTCCCCGTTGAGAACAAGCCGGCCGCGGTGACCGTGCGGTTCTAGGCGCTTCAGTCCGGAACCGCGCAACTGCTACGGTCGCAGGTTCGAATCCTGCCAAGGGCATGGATGTGTGTGATGTCCTTAGGTTAGTTAGGTTTAAGTAGTTCTAAGTCTAGGGGACTGATGACCTCAGATGTTAAGTCCCATAGTGCACAGAGCCATTTGGACCATTTGTTGGGGACAAAATACCGGGCTCTGTTACTTAAGAAGAGCCACACGCAATGGAAGGTAACTTGCAGAGGAAGACCAACGCTTGAACACAGTAGGCAAATCGAGATGGCTACAGGTTGCTGTTGTTTCGCAGAGATGAAGATACTAGCATTGAGATCTGCGTCAAACTAGCCTTCTCACTGAAGACCCTAACAACAGCTACTACTAATACTTTGAGGCTTCATCTATTAATTTCTTCCATTTATTAGCTATTAATGTCACTCAGATATGAACGAATTAGAAAGCCGTAAAGGTGTAATTACTGCCTTCTGATCCAGCCCTGTCGTAAGCCAAGTAAAATATGTGGAAGTCGTTTATAAACCGGAACTAGTAACTGGCGTTTATTGTACGATATTATGGCTTCTCGTACAGACAGGTAATTTATTCGTTTATGCTTACATTGCATGGTGTACGGGAGTATTCTACCTGTGTGAGCACTTTAAGATTGACTGCAGTAATATTTTCAATTGGCTTATGTACGCTCGTTACAGGCAGACACGGCGCTGTCCCCTTGTTCGTACAAGGCTGAGCCGTGTGGCACATTCACGCCACTCGGTCGTTTCGGAAGATTTACGGCAGAAGGCTTAACCGCAGTAAACAGGGGGCAGTACATGAGGCGCAGCTGTCCAAGGCAGCTGGCAAACACGGCGAACGGGGACTGAATTGATTCAATGAACACGCCGTTATGCAACTTGACAAGTGAAACACGTACGCAGATGCCATCGTGGCAATAACTTAAGGGCAGGTGAGAATACATCTCGAAGAGAAGAGAAATGCAACGTTTGAATTAATACAGAGGTGGTGAACTGAAACGTGCCTTGATATGGCGACTACCACGGCGTCGTGTATTATATTGAAAGGTAAGCTTGAAGCACCCCTTCGCTTAGAATTGTAATCCTCACAGGGACCGTTGAATGGAACTCGTCTACGAGCTCTTCGCGTGCAGAAATGCTGCCTGGTTGAATACGTTTTAAGGACGACTATTACGCATGTTGCTTGTTCTTTCCCTGTGCGCAAATACCGTCAGAATGTGAATATTATTCTGAAAGACTCTTGCTCCGTATCTTGACCTGTGGAACGGTGCCGACACGGTGACTTGCCTGCCCTTGATTTCACACACACACACACACACACACACACACACACACACACACACACACACACACAAAGGTAGATGACAGCAAACTAAATGACGAGCCGGAGCTGTTGCGAGCGGCGAAATTCTACCTACACTGAACCCATAGAAATCTGCTCTTACCAAGTGTTCAGCTCCGTACAGTGGAAGAGAATGGAGAGATGGGAGTAGACACTTTTATTTATTTATTTATTGCTTTGGGCAACAACGCTCTCAGAGCCAACAGTAATTATAAATGTGTCATATTAACATAATTGCGATTTCAACAATAGAAAAATAAAAAGAATTCGACGTAAGTTCTTAATGTAAATAAAAACACTAAAACATGAACACCAGACAGGTAGCAGTAGTTACAACAGTGTAAAATTATCAGTGCAGTTTTCACTTTTTCTTTTAGTCACCAGCCTTCTGACTGGTTTGATGCCGCCTGCCACTAATTCCTCTCCAGTGTCAACCTTTTCATCTCAGAGATCATTTGCAACCTACGTAGTGGCTCTGAGCACTATGGGACTTAACATCTGTGGTCATCAGTCCCCTAGAACTTAGAACTACTTGAACCTAACTAACCTAAGGACATCACACACATCCATGCCCGAGGCAGGATTCGAACCTGCGACCGTAGCGGTCACGTGGTTCCAGACTGAAGCGCCTAGAACCGCACGGCCACACTGGCCGGCACAACCTACGTAGTAAATTATTTGCTGGATGTACTCCAATCTCTGTTTTACTGTACACATTTTAGCCTCTACAGCTCCCTCTAGTACCATGCAAATTATTCCGTCATGTCTTACGGATATTCTATCGTCCTGGCCCTCCTATTCAGTGTTTCCGATATATTCCTTTCCTCTATGGAGAACCTGCTCATTCCTTAGCCTATGAGTCCTAATTTTCAATATTCTTTTTTGTAGGATTACATTTCAAATGCTTCCAATGCCTTCTGTTCCAATTCTCCCATAGTCCCTGCGTATTTAGTCAATTTCCTGAGAGTAGCACAATACACTCCCGAGTTCGTCGTTGTAGATCAAACAGAGTAACCCCTTCAGAGCCCCAGAAGACTGTCGCCATCACTTTACCGGCTGAGCTTGTGGCTTTGAACTTCTTCATCTGATGAGAGGTGGTTTGGCGCGACTCCATGGATTGCCGTTTTGTTACCGATTCGAAGCAATGGACCCGTGTTACATCGCTTGTGGCAATATTCGACAAAAAAAATGTCACGCAGAGCTTCGTAACGCCCAAGCAGTTCTGCGCAATAGTCAGTCCTCCGTTGCTCTTTATGGTCTTCTGTTAGGCGGCACATACCTTTGAATACCCCAACTGGTGGACGAGTGTGTCAGCGCTACCAACACAGACGTCCAGTTGAGAAGCGAAGTGTCTGACTGTGATCCGTCGCTCACCTAGAATGAGAGTGTCCGCACGTTCCAGCGTTGCAGTAGTCACAGAAGTGTGCGCTGGCCGGCACACTGGAGATCGGACACGTTTGCGTGACCTTGTTGCAATGATGACAGACGGCTCGCCCAGCAACTCACCGTGCTTTTGTTCACTGCCAGGATTCCGCAGACATTCCGCAAGTGCCTCTGAAAACCTGCGATGTTCTCCTTTCCCGCCAAAAGAAACTCAATGACAGTTCTCCGCTTGCCAAGCGCCTCCGTTACAAACGCCATTTTGGAGGCTACGTATAGAGGTGTCACCTGTCGGAAATATATGAAACTAGAAGAAATAAAGCAGGAATATTCCACGAAGTCCTACAATTCTGTGTGCTTTGAACCGAGACTGGCTGCTTAAAAAAAACGTGTTGCATTAGTAATTTGAACACCCCTTTTAATGCAGAATTTAGAAATATGCTGTGATCGCTACGATGTGTGAACGTTGCGTTTGAAACTATAGAGGCGAGGCAACGGAACAGAGGTAAGCGATGGCGTTGCAGCCGCTACGTGCTGGACCGCTCAGCCCTGATTATCGCTGGCGTACTCTCTCCGCACACCCGCCGGTCTGGCCGTGCGTGGGAGGCTGGGCCGATGCAGGGGGGAGAAGGGTAGGTTGCAGGGGGAGGAGGGAGGGAGGGAGGGAGGGAGGGATGGTTGGTTGCGGCCTTGACCTACAGCAGAGTTCCCCCCTACCTCTTCTCCCCTCCCACTGCACATATCGCCCTCCTCCCACGCTCCGGGATCGGAGAAATTTCGACGGGCGACACGCAGGTCACGGCGATCGCAAGTGGCGCAGTAGTCCAATACTCCTGCAGGCGACTCGCTCCCTACACAGCCTTCCTCTCGAAATTATAACATTTACAAAATACTGAGCTCTGCGTAGAAGATGTGACACATGGATCGATCATCTAACAACTGAGGCGCTACTATGTAGCCTGTCCAAATTTGCTTCTGTTTCCATATTTTGCACGCCACCGTAAGATGCTCATGGTAGCAGTATTTTTATTTTCATGCTTTGATTGGATAATGTCTGCTTCTACGATTCTGTGAATGCCCTAAGCTATATAATAAAAACCGGCCGAAGTGGCCGTGCGGTTAAAGGCGCTGCAGTCTGGAACCGCGAGACCGCTACGGTCGCAGGTTCGAATCCTGCCTCGGGCATGGATGTTTGTGATGTCCTTCGGTTAGTTACGTTTAACTAGTTCTAAGTTCTAGGGGACTAATGACCTCAGCAGTTGAGTCCCATAGTACTCAGAGCCATTTGAACCATTTTTGTATTATAAGGATAAACATTAGTCATAACATTTTGGGGAAGTCGATAGTAGCTTTAGACATCTAATGTTTACTGGCAAGTGTTTCGAGTTCGCATGAAAGAGCATACACAGCTCGACAAGTGAGCAACTTCCATAAATATAAACTGCCTCTCAAAAAAAGTGAAGCACCTGTAACACCAGTATCAGTATTCTCTATATTTATCTCATATAATTTCTTGGTCTGCTTTTATTTAATGCGACATCTCTATCACCATGATCTTTGACGTGACGTCTGTGTAAATGTTTCATTCATTATTTGTGTGTATTTATGTACTGTACTTAATTTATGGATGTAATTTTAAAAGTATGTTCTGTAAAAGAATGGAAATGTTACAACTTTACTTGTAATACTGGTCCATGCACAGGAAACGTAGGTTAGTAATCGTGTAAAATATGGAGGGAAATCCCTCTGCAACGAAACTGATTTGGCCGGAATCGAAATTGTGGATCTGGTAGTCGAACTGCAAGGCTCCTTCGTGGTAAGAGTCAGTTTGCGGCCAGCGTGCAAAGTGTTCGCATGTTGTGCTGAATGTGACAACAAGAGCAGCAAGATTACTTAATATACACTCCTGGAAATGGAAAAAAGAACACATTGACACCGGTGTGTCAGACCCACCATACTTGCTCCGGACACTGCGAGAGGGCTGTACAAGCAATGACCACACGCACGGCACAGCGGACACACCAGGAACCGCGGTGTTGGCCGTCGAAAGGCGCTAGCTGCGCAGCATTTGTGCACCGCCGCCGTCAGTGTCAGCCAGTTTGCCGTGGCATACGGAGCTCCATCGCAGTCTTTAACACTGGTAGCATGCCGCGACAGCGTGGACGTGAACCGTATGTGCAGTTGACGGACTTTGAGCGAGGGCGTATAGTGGGCATGCGGGAGGCCGGGTGGACGTACCGCCGAATTGCTCAACACGTGGGGCGTGAGGTCTCCACAGTACATCGATGTTGTCGCCAGTGGTCGGAGGAAGGTGCACGTGCCCGTCGACCTGGGACCGGACCGCAGCGACGCACGGATGCACGCCAAGACCGTAGGATCCTACTCAGTGCCGTAGGGGACCGCACCGCCACTTCCCAGCAAATTAGGGGCACTGTTGCTCCTGGGGTATCGGCGAGGACCGTTCGCAACCGTCTCCATGAAGCTGGGCTACGGTCCCGCACACCATTAGGCCTTCTTCCGCTCACGCCCCAACATCGTGCAGCCCGCCTCCAGTGGTGTCGCGACAGGCGTGAATGGAGGGACGAATGGAGACGTGTCGTCTTCAGCGATGAGAGTCGCTTCTGCCTTGGTGCCAATGATGGTCGTATGCGTGTTTGGCGCCGTGCAGGTGAGCGCCACAATCAGGACTGCATACGACCGAGGCACACAGGGCCAACACCCGGCATCATGGTGTAGGGAGCGATCTCCTACACTGGCCGTACACCACTGGTGATCGTCGAGGGGACACTGAATAGTGCACGGTACATCCAAACCGTCATCGAACCCATCGTTCTACCATTCCTAGACCGGCAAGGGAACTTGCTGTTCCAACAGGACAATGCACGTCCGCATGTATCCCGTGCCACCCAACGTGCTCTAGAAGGTGTAAGTCAACTACCCTGGCCAGCAAGATCTCCGGATCTGTCCCCCATTGAGCATGTTTGGGACTGGATGAAGCGTCGTCTCACGCGGTCTGCACGTCCAGCACGAACGCTGGTCCAACTGAGGCGCCAGGTGGAAATGGCATGGCAAGCCGTTCCACAGGACTACATCCAGCATCTCTACGATCGTCTCCGTGGGAGAATAGCAGCCTGCATTGCTGCGAAAGGTACTAGTGCCGACATTGTGCATGCTCTGTTGCCTGTGTCTATGTGCCTGTGGTTCTGTCAGTGTGATCATGTGATGTATCTAACCCCAGGAATGTGTCAATAAAGTTTCCCCTTCCTGGGACAATGAATTCACGGTGTTCTTATTTCAGTTTCCAGGAGTGTAGTCTCAGATGTTGAAGAAATTTGGTTTAGTATTCATGGCGTACACTGGTTAGCTCTCTGCTATGAAAACCCGACGCTAAGACGAGAATAGTAAGAGCTTGTTACACAGCAAGAGCCATGGGTACTTTTTCCGTATTTTTGAGTAGCCACAGGAAATCATCACAGCCATCACTTTAGTCTCAAATTGTCAATTTACTGTATAAATGCAATCACAATTCATTCGGTTTCTTATCCAAATAATAACGATGTTTTCTTTGCACTTCGTGCCGAAAATCCAAATTTAATTACTACTCATTTAGTTGTCATCTACCAAGTGTTGTAATGTTTATAAGGATCCTATTTTATTGAAATGAAAAATAATTGCTTTGTTTAATCACATTTAATGCACTTTGTGGAGCAGTAAATTTAATAAATTATTCAGGGAACCCTGTCTCTGAAGTATTCCAGGTGTTTTTCATAAATTGTAGTTAAAGTTCCACCGAAGTACAATTACAAGGAAACTATCTGAAGTGTTTTGCTTAAACTTCACTTTTATTTAAATGTCAGTACAGTGCATAAATTATTTCCCAGTGACTCGTATCACCTTTATTTAGGCACCTGCTAACTGGCGTTAGGAATAAATACAAAATTTCATTATAGTGGCGTGATTCCATATAGTGAGACTGGATTACCAAGTAAGTGTTAAACAAATGACTGATATTTGGTAGCAGTGGGTACGTAGGACAGCGTTCATAAAATATCCTAGCAGGTAAATGTTCCCTGTCAAAGCATTAAAAGCGCTGTGTAGTGTCCTATAAAACAGAATAAAACAGAATATGATGGAGAGGTATTTTTAAAAATATGTAACCTGCTCTGCCCCTAAAGTGACTTCGCATGCTGGAAACAAGAAGGATGCAGCAACTTATCTTATTACGGCATGTGGCGCAGTCCAATGTAGACCAGACGAGATCAGACCTACAGTAAAGCTTTACGTCATAAACAAGCCGGAGGTGTGGTGCCTACTCCGGTTGCACACATCACACTGGTTATGAAAACATACATTGATGAGCCTAAACATCATGACCACTACCCAACGAGAGGTTGTATGTTGTCTAGTGCACCTGAGAGCACGTGACGCGGTAAGAGAAGTATATCAGCGGAGCAGAGATGAATGGGGAATCACTCCACCATCGGTAAGTGGCGTACATGCAGAAATCCGCCGACTTAAGCGACTTTGACAAAAATCAGATTGTTGTGTCCAAATGCACGGGAGCGTGCATTTCGGAAACGGCGAAGCTGGTCGGTTGTTCGCGTGCTACTGTCGTGAACATCTGTGGAAAGTGGTTGAAGGATATTGAAACCACGAGTAGGCCACAAGTAGTTGAACGTCCATACCTCATCACAAAACATGGGGATCGGAGGCTCCCCCCTCCCGAAAGCAGTATAGCGGCGATATGTGGCAGATCTGACGACAGAGTACAGTGCTAACGCAGCGACAAGTGTTTTGGAACACACCATTCAGGGCGCTGTGTTGAACATGGTGTTCCACACCAGAGGACCCATACGTGTTCCCACGTTGACCCAACAACATTGTCAGTTACGATTACAGTGGGCGCGGGATCATCGAGATTGGACCGCGGATCAATGGACTCGTGTCGCCTGGTCGGATGAAATGTTAAACCAGGTCGATGGCCGTGTCCTGATACGTCGTCAGCAAGACGAACGGCTGATCGAAACATGGATTGGATCACGGACTCAGGCTCGTGGAAGCAGTATTATGTTATGCGGACATTCACCTGGGTTTCCATGGGACGTGCGGTATCAATCGAAGGAGGTATGACCACTGTGGGGTACGTGAACATTATTAGGAACAACGTGTATGCTTGATGTATTCCTCAACAGCAATGGCATCTTCCAGCAGGATAACTGTCCATGTCAAAAGAATGGCCCTGACTAACAATAACCTATACCTTTCATGAATCACTTACCTCACGGAAATCTTCGTTAATCGAACTGCTGCAATGGTTTGAGGAGCATGATAGTCTTGGTCATTGTATTTGACTTATCTGAATCGGATGAAGCCCACCTGGGACGCTATAGGGTGCCAACTCCGCGCCCTCAAACCAACCGCCCGTAGATAACGAGACGTATGTTATAAGTAGGCTGTTTAGATTTTTATGTTGGTAACGCCACGTAGCGCTCTATATGAAAGTCACTGACTGTGCTGTGTGCAGTCTGTGGATGATTTGCATTGTTGGAATATTTTCTATTGTAGTGTTGGGCAGTTGGATGTGAACAGCGCGTAGCGTTGCGCAGTTGGATGTGAGCCGCCAGCAATGGTGGATGTGGGGAGAGAGATGGCAGAATTTTGAGAGCGGACGATCTGGACGTGTGTCCGCCAGAAAATGGAAATTTGTAAGACTGGATATCATGAACTGATATACATATGACTTTTGAACATTATTAGGGTAAATACATTGTTTGTTCTGTATCAATCTTTCATTTGCTCATTTGCTAACTATGCCTATCAATAGTCAATGCCTTCAGTAGTTAGAATCTTTTATTTAGCTGGCAGTATTGGCGCTCGCTGTATTGCAGTAGTTCGATTAACGAAGATTTCTGTGAGGTAAGCGATTCATGAAAGGTATAGGTTATTGTTAGTCAGGGCCATTCTTTTGTAGGGATTATTGAAAGTCAGATTGCTTTGCGCTAAAAAAAAAAATGTGTGTGAGTTTACTGTTGATCAGAATAAGTAAAAAGAGAAATGTCTGAGTATGTTCAGTTTTGCTCCACTGTTTAAAAATCAAATCACGTAAGAGGTTTACCAGCACAGTCATTTATAATTTTCAAAAGGGGACGTTTCAATGTGTCCTGTGCATAGGAGTCTGGTGCCACAAACCTTTGGAAATGTATCAAGTACTTGTCGAATACATGGCATCCAGATTCGCTGCTGAAGTGCGATCCAGAAGTGAACTAACACGCTTTTAAGTAGGCGCTTATAACGTTTCAGCTCATCAGTGTACAAAGCCCCTAAGACCAGTGCACGCAGCTATCGGCAGATGGCGCCTGCAGGATGTGGGATAAGGCAGTGTTCAATTTCTAAATCTCGTTATAGCAACAGACCATGACAGCTATTATAGTTGACTGTTGTTCTGAAAGCTGCTGATGAACTTGCGTTTCATTAAGAGCCGGAATAATCAGTGTGGATAAAAACTGAAAACTGAAATATATCAAAAATACAATGCCATAATGGGAAAGCGTAAACGTACATAGGGTAGCTGCGAACAGCAATTTTGAATGCCCCAAGTAGTACAGGGTGATTCAAAAAGAATACCACAACTTTAAAAATGTGTATTTAATGAAAGAAACATAATATAACCTTCTGTTATACATCATTACAAAGAGTATTTAAAAAGGTTATTTTTCACTCAAAAACAAGTTCAGAGATGTTCAATATGGCCCCCTCCAGACACACGAGCAATATCAACCCGATACTCCAACTCGTTCCACACTCTCTGTAGCATATCAGGCGTAACAGTTTGGATAGCTGCTGTTATTTCTCGTTTCAAATCATCAATGGTGGCTGGGAGAGGTGGCCGAAACACCATATCCTTAACATACCCCCATAAGAAAAAATCGCAGGGGGTAAGATCAGGGCTTCTTGGAGGCCAGTGATGAAGTGCTCTGTCACGGGCTGCCTGCCCTTTGCACAAACACCCATTCTCTGTAAACTGTTTATACCAACGTTTAGTACACCACCTATCAGGAGGTTTAACACCATACTTCGTTCGAAACGCACGCTGAACAACTGTCGTCGATTCACTTCTGCCGTACTCAATAACACAAAAAGCTTTCTGTTGAGCGGTCGCCATCTTAGCATCAACTGACGCTGACGCCTAGTCAACAGCGCCTCAAGCGAACAAATGTACAACTAAATGAAACTTTATAGCTCCCTTAATTCGCCGACATATAGTGCTTAGCTCTGCCTTTTGTCGTTGCAGAGTTTTAAATTCCTGAAGTTGTGGTATTCTTTTTGAATCACCCTGTATTATAACCAGAAACATTGTGCATAACCGAATCCCCCTAAAACCAGAATGTATGCCCCCCTCCTCTTCCCAATGAGACTACTGACTGCCAGTGTCAGTACCATGTCCGGATGCCAACATCTGTTGAGATACGAGCCGTTTTTCTTGCGACGAGTAACATGTAGTATTCGGTGGTATATGTCTTCTTACAGTTACAATTCATTGTGCATATCTCAATTGTTGTAATTTTCCTGGATCCTTCGGATACCTAGCCGAGGGGCCATTTAAAGGCATCATTTTATGTCTAACCCATCGACAATCTGCAGGCATTACAGGAGCGTTATATGACACAATGCGTGACTCTCTGCAAAGAAAGGCTGAAGGATATGTCAGAATTCGGTGTAACCACGTGCAGCACTGCCTACAGTGGCTACTTCTACGTAACAAGCCGAGGAGAATGAGGAGACAGATTGGTGCATGTCTCAACAATTATTGGTTTGGCTGGCCCTGAGCACTATGCGACTTAACTTCTGAGGTCATCAGTCGCCTAGAACTTAGAACTAATTAAACCTAACTAACCTAAGGACATCACACACATCCATGCCCGAGGCAGGATTCGAACCTGCGACCGTAGCGGTCACGCGGTTCCAGACTGAAGCGCCTAGAACCGCACGGCCACACCGGCCGGCCAAGTATTGGTTTCTGTGCGTAACATTATATGAAGTTTTGTCCTAGTTTTGACCAATCCAACTTGCTGTAGGGACGTTTAACACTTCTATTTAAAACGTTATATATATACGTAAGTGCGATTCCTGTGCCGTGAGAATTTAGCGTTATGCAAATCTTCAATTTGAGAGAGCTCTCTACGTAAACTTTCTAAAACCACATCCGCACCTGCTTGGGAACGTTTAAATGCCACACGTTCTCCAGGAGGGATGTGAAAAGAACTTTCCAAAGTGATTCGCATTAAACTCTATAAGCCTTGCGACTGATCTCGAATCATAATGCAAATTCACCATTCTTGGAAAGTTTTGCAAGCTCATCCAGCACATTGGCTCACTTTCTAGTATTGACAGCACTATCGATGATGCCGTCACTAAGCATAAAACCTGGCATTAAGTACTAGAACTCTCAGTGATATCGCTAGTATTTCTACAGCTCTTTCGTCATGACTTCAGCGTTACAGCAAATACAACGATTTCAGTGACAATACTGAAAGCATGTAGCTGTCTTGTAACCTCTAGCTGAGGCCACAGTGACGAACTTCTGCGGAGGGTGTGTGGTGTGAAGTCAGGTGGCATTGCCATAGAGGCCGCTTCTGGGAAGAGCTTACTGCGATTCCCGACCTCCACGAAAGGCGAGGTCAGCCCCAAGATTCATAGCGCCGGCTTAAAAATGTCAAGTACAGTACTAAATGTCAGCACCCAGAGTTCCACGAAATATTCTGGTCAAGGGAACGACGCGGAAATGGGAGGTAGGGAATCGCGCAGAAAAAATCTTATAGGAGAGCATACGACAAGTTAAACGTCTGAGTGGAAATTTTCGCTCGCAGCTGTTTACAAGATTCCAACACTAAATACTGTATAGAGGACAACTGTAACTACGTCTTTTTCCAGGAAAATTACCTACGAAATAAGCCCCAAGAGCACTACATATAATTCGATTTCACATGACAGTCTGCCTGAACGTTTTAGAACATTTCCACATTTCATAGTGGAGTGAAAGCTGCATTCTGGCCAAAATATAAAGTTTCTAGGCTGTGCCTGTGTGCTCCTCGAAGATTTGTAGCAAGGTCTTATGGGACCAAACTGCAGCGGTCATCGGTCCCTAAGCCTACGTTCTACTTAAGCGAACTTAAACTAACGCTAAGGACAACACACACACCCCTTCCAGAGGGAGGACTCGAACCTCCGACGGGGGGAGCCGCACGGACCGTGACAATGCGTCCTAGACACGCGCGGTGTGTGCTCATGAGGCGTCCATTGTGCCTCCAGAGCCGGTATCCAGGAGAAAAGGCGTATTTTCCAGCCAGTAACCCTCCTGAATCGGTCCTGGCTGGAGCCTGCGTGGCCGGCTTAAGGATTTGAGTAGTGTTTTCTGAGATCAGTAGCAGTAAAAGTTCTAAGAGAATCATTTCTAAGATTTATCCGATTTACCGCCGCTGAATTCCTAATACAAGCTTCCTAGTTTATTTTTGGTATTCAAGGAAAGTGATAAAAGCTTTATTTTCATTCGATGTGCCATATTTCGCATGTGTATACTGTATATTTTTCTATCAATTGCTTACAATTGGTAACAGTGGTTCCCGTCAGATCACTGAAGTTAAGCGCTGTTGTACTTGGCTCGCACTTGGAAGGGTGACCGGTCTGCCGAGCGCTGTTGGCAAACGGGGTGAAAGTCCCTGTCAGGCCAATTGGGGAGCTAGTTGAAGGCGAAGAAGAGGCTCCGGTCACCATAACTGACAACGAATGGGAGGGCGGTGGCTGACCACATGCCCTCTGTATCCGCATCCATTAACACCTATAGGCTGAAGATGACACGGCGGTCGGTCGGTGTCGTTGAGCCTTCAACACCTGTTCGGAGTTCAGTTTACTTTTTAGTTTTCGATATTCTTTACGTTACACCACAGAGGTTCTGAGTTCAAGCAATGTGGTCTTTGGTTGCTGGTAGCACTGTCGTTGCAGAAGGCATTCTAAGAGCAGGTAGTCAGGAAGTTGTGTTTTAGCTGTGCAGCTGAGCGAATCATCTGCGCAGCTAGTCGACATATAAACTTGTACTACTGTGGTAGCCGTGGGCTTCGTATCTATCTTGGCCACAATAATGCTTACCCGCATTCCTATTTTTTTATTCATTAATAAGCCTACACCTGCATTACCCCTAACCTACGTTTCTAGCATTTGTAGACTTAGGGAAAGCTTTCGGCAATGTTGACTGGAATACTCTCTTTAAAATTCTGAAGGTGGCAGGGGTAAAATACAGGAAGCGAAAGGCTATTTACAATTTGTACAGAAACCAAATGGCAGTTATAAGAGTCGAAGAGCATGAAAGGGAAGCAGTGGTTGGGAAGGGAGTGAGACAGTGTTGTAGCCTATCCCCGATGTTATTCAATCTGTATACTGAGCAAGCAGTAAAGGAAACAAAAGAAACATTCGGAGTAGGAATTAAAAACCATGGAGAAGAAATAAAAACTTTGAGGTTCGCCGATGACATTGTAATTCTGTCAGACACAGCAAAGGACCTGGAAGAGCAGCTGAACGGAATGGACAGTGTCTTGAAAGGAGGATATAAGATGAACATCAACAAAATGAAAACAAGGATAATGGAATGTAGTTGAATTAAGTCGGGTGATGCTGCGGGAATTAGATTAGGAAATGAGACGCTCAAAGTAGTAAATGAGTTTTGCTATTTGGGGAGCAAAACAACTGATGATGGTCGAAGTAGAGAGGATATAAAATGTAGACTGGTAATGGCAAGGAAAGCATTTCTGAAGAAGAGAAATTTGTTAACATCGAGTATAGATTTAAGTGTCAGGAAGTATTTCCTGAAAGGATTTGTATGGAGTGTAGCCATGTATGGAAGTGAAATGTGGACGATAAATAGTTTAGACAAAAAGAGAATAGAAGCTTTCGAAATGTGGTGCTACAGAAGGATGCTGAAGATTAGATGGGTAGATCACATAACTAATGAGGAGGTACTGAATAGAATTGGGGAGAAGAGAAATTTGTGGCACAACTTGACTAGAAGAAGGGATCGGTTGGTAGGACTTTTCTGAGCCATAAAGGGATGACCAATTTAGCATTGGAGAGCAGCGCGGAGGGTAAAAATCGTAGAGGGAGGCCAAGAGATGAATACACTAAACAGATTCAGAAGGATATAGGTTGCAGTAGGTACTGGGAGGTGAAGAAGCTTTCACAGGATAGAGTAGCATGGAGAGCTGCATCAAACCAGTCTCTGGACTGAAGACCACAACAACAACAACAACAGAGCGAATAGAACTGGCTTGCAGAGCACAAAGATAATGATCCAGAGAAGCACGAATTGTGAATTATGATTCTGTAAGGATTAACTGGACAGGTAAATTGTTTCTGCATTCTCGCTTGCGCGTAATGACGTTGTGTGTGAATAACAAAAGGTTTTAGTGGAAGCTTTGATTTCGTTGTTCAGACGAGAACAAGTAAAGTTTTTTACTCACGTGGGTAGCACTCAGAGGTTACAGATTTTACATTTCTACATCTACATCTACATCCATACTCCGCAAGCCACCTGACGGTGTGTGGCGGAGGGTACCTTGTGTACCTCTATCGGTTCTCCCTTCTATTCCATTCTCGTATTGTTCGTGGAAAGAAGGATTGTCGGTATGCCTCTGTGTGGGCTCTAATCTCTCTGATTTTATCCTCGTGGTCTCTTCGCGAGATATACGTAGGAGGGAGCAATATACTGCTTGACTCTTCGGTGAAGGTATGTTCTCGAAACTTTGACAAAAGCCCATACCGAGCTACTGAACGTCTCTCCTGCAGAGTCTTCCACTG
The DNA here is from genome assembly GCF_023864345.2 of Schistocerca serialis cubense. NCBI lineage: Eukaryota > Metazoa > Arthropoda > Insecta > Orthoptera > Acrididae > Schistocerca > Schistocerca serialis. The sequence continues at coordinate 697,543,635 of NC_064641.1, read as the reverse complement.
GAGTTTATCTATCATCTCCGTAACGCTTTCGCGATTACTAAATGATCCTGTAACGAAGCGCGCTGCTCTCCGTTGGATCTTCTCTATATCTTCTATCAACCCTATCTGATACGGATTCCACACTGCTGAGCAGTATTCAAGCAGTGGGCGAACAAGCTTACTGTAACCTACTTCCTTTGTTTTTGGATTGCATTTCCTTAGGATTCTTCCAATGAATCTCAGTCTGGCATCTGCTTTACCGACCATCAACATTATATGATCATTCCATTTTAAATCACTCCTAATGCGTACTCCCAGATAATTTATGGTATTAACTGCTTCCAGTTGCTGACCTGCTATTTTGTAGCTAAATGATAAAGGATCTATCTTTCTGTGTATTCGCAGCACATTACACTTGTCTATATTGAGATTCAATTGCCATTTCCTGCACCATGCGTCAATTCGCTGCAGATCCTCCTGCATTTCAGTACAATTTTCCATTGTTACAACCTCTCGATACACCACAGCATCATCCGCAAAAAGCCTCATTGAACTTCCGATGTCATCTACAAGGTCATTTATGTATATTGTGAATAGCAACGGTCCTATGACACTCCCCTGCGGCACACCCGAAATCACTCTTACTTCGGAAGACTTCTCTCCATTGAGAATGACATGCTGCGTCCTGTTATCTAGGAACTCCTCAATCCAATCACACAATTGGTCTGATAGTCCATATGCTCTTACTTTGTTCATTAAACGACTGTGGGGAACTGTATCGAACGCCTTGCGGAAGTCAAGAAACACGGCATCTACCTGTGAACCCGTATCTATGGCCCTCTGAGTCTCGTGGACGAATAGCGCGAGCTGGGTTTCACATGACCGTCTTTTTCGAAACCCATGCTGATTCCTACAGAGTAGATTTCTAGTCTCCAGAAAAGTCATTACACTCGAACACAATACGTGTTCCAAAATTCTACAACTGATCGACGTTAGAGATATAGGTCTATAATTCTGCACATCTGCTCGACGTCCCTTCTTGAAAACGGGGATGACCTGTGCCCTTTTCCAATCCTTTGGAACGCTACGCTCTTATAGAGACCTACGGTACACCGCTGCAAGAAGGGCGGCAAGTTCCTTCGCGTACTCTGTGTAAAATTGAACTGGTATCCCATCAGGTCCAGAGGCCTTTCCTCTTTTGAGCGATTTTAATTGTTTCTCTATCCCTCTGTTGTCTATCTCGATATCTACCATTTTGTCATCTGTGCGACAATCTAGAGAAGGAACTACAGTGCAATCTTCCTCTGTGAAACAACTTTGGAAAAAGACATTTAGTATTTCGACCTTTAGTCTGTTATCCTCTGTTTCAGTACCATTTTGGTCACAGAGTGTCTGGACATTTTGTTTTGATCCACCTACCGCTTTGATATAAGGCCAAAATTTCTTAGGATTTTCTGCCAAGTCAGTACATAGAACTTTACTTTCGAATTCATTGAACGCCTCTCGCATAGCCCTCCTCACACTACATTTCGCTTCGCGTAATTTTTGTTTGTCTGCAAGGCTTTGGCTATGTTTATGTTTGCTGTGAAGTTCCCTTTGCTTCCGCAGCAGTTTTCTAACTCTGTTGTTGTACCACGGTGGCTCTTTTCCATCTCTTACGATCTTGCTTGGCGCATACTCATCTAACACATTATGTACGACGGTTTTGAACTTTCTTTACCATTTCTCAGAAATTATTACTAGGCAGAGAAATATTTATTATAAATTCTTTTGTAAAGGTGACAACAATAGGCAGACAACGATTTTCAGTTTTTACAGTAAAGTTTGTTAAAGGCCAATTACTTTGCATCATTTAGCGTGGTCAAATTCCACCTCCGTCTCCTCACGAAAGAAAGTCATTTTCTGGTTATTTGTGCCGCCGAATTGCACTTTCAAGAACACAGTGATTGCAGCATGCGGTGTTTGGAATAGCTGCACATCCTAGCTTTGCACTTGCGCAAGGTTTTCATTCCTATTTAACTTGCTTCCTGATGCCGCATACTGATATTTTACGTCCATCATTTGGAGCAGTACTAAGTTTCCGTTGCTATGTGTAAACCATACGAAATTTTGTTAAGTCCAGTTTTTACAGTACAGTTAGACTACAGTAAGATCAATCAGTTGGCTTTGTTTTCAAAATTCATCATCAGGGCAGTATCGAAACAGTTCAGTACAGACTCAATTTCTTGTGCAAACAATTTTATTTTCACAGTGTGGTGTTCATTCGCGTATGCATTATTCTGTGACTAGAAGTTTGTCAGTCAGATTGTGTACGTATATTCACAGGAAATTTTTAGAGAAACATTTGGTGATTCATCACTTCATTAGTAATACTATATAGCATTTTCGTTCTGTTAGTTTTGTGTGTTGGAATTCCAAATCACGTATCGTAGCATCACGCGTTGTAGCACTAATCATTCCTACATATTACGTAGTGTCACAGAACAGCATTTATTTGACAGTTTGGGTTTCCTAATTACTTGGTTAATTAAAAATACAGTTATACTGTTTTAGTATTGGCGACTTAATTTTTCGTTAGGTAGCGTTTCTGTAATTATAGAGAGGCGGATGAGGATTTACCTATGTAGCGTAGGCCGTGCATGCTGCATAGAGCACGGCAACTCGGCCTGCGGGTCGCGCGAGGCGTGTTTACAGTCTGCAGCCGCTTCCGATCGCCTCGACCTTCAATCGTACAATATTTCCCAGCGTTTTTTAAACGAAGTTTGAATCACAATAGCAACATGCGTTACATCACTATACGCGTCTTTTCCAGAGCGTTCGAATGATGGTAAAAGTAGTGTCCCATTTAAAAAACACGTACTTGCCTTATTATCTCGGTCAATATAGCCGGCCGGAATGGCCGTGCGGTTCTAGGCGCTACAGTCTGGAACTGAGTGACCGCTACGGTCGCAGGTTCGAATCCTGCCTCGGTCATGGATGGGTGTGATGTCCTTAGGTTAGTTACGTTTAATTAGTTCTAACAAGAGAACCTCCCCATCGCACCCCCCTCAGATTTAGTTATAAGTTGGCACAGTGGATAGGCCTTGAGAAACTGAACACAGATCAATCGAGAAAACAGGAAGAAGTTGTGTGGAACTATGAAAAAAACAAGCAAAATATACAAGCTGAGTAGTCCATGCTCAAGATAGGCAACATTAAGGAGTAATCCAGCTAAGTAGTGCTGTGGTCCTGTGGTTAGCGTGAGCAGCTGCGGAACGAGAGGTCCTTCGTTCAAGTCTTCCGCTGGCTGAAACTTTTAATTTTTTATTTTCAGACAATTATCAAAGTTCAGGAACACACACACAATCAACTTCGCTCTCCAAAGTTCCGGGACATGTTCAGATTTGCTTGTACACATGCAGGATTTGACGGTATACACACGGAAAATCTTGAAAACGTTAAAAACATATGTTTTGACAGAGCACAGGGAAAACTGTGCGACTGTGAAACTGTTGCATTCATTTGTTGCAGTTTATGAGACAAACTCTTGTGATTTCATCACTTTTTTGGGAGTGATTATCACATCCACAAGAAAACCTAAATCGGGCAAGGTAGAAGAAACTTTTTACCCATTCGCCAAGTTTACAAGTTAGGTGGGTCGACAACATATTCCTTTCATGTGTCGTATAGAATATATCAGACGTGTTTTCCTGTGAGGGAATCGGTTGACCTATGACCTTTCGATCAAATGTTTTCTGTTCCCATTGGAGAGGCACGTCCTTTCGTCTACTAATCGCACGGTTTTGCGGTGTGGTCGCAAAACATAGACACTAAACTTATTACAGTGAACAGAGACGTCAATGAACGAACGGACAGATCATAACTTTGCGAAAATAAAGAAAGTAAACTTTTCACTTGAGGGAAGAGTTGAACCGAGGACCTCTCATTCCACAGCTGTTCACGCTAACCACGAGACCACGGCGCTCCTAAGCTCAGACTCTCCTTGATGTAGCATATCTTTGACATGGACTACTCAGTTTGCATATTTTACTTATTTTTTTCATAGTTCCACACAACTTCTTCCTGTTTTCTCGATTGATCTGTGTTCAGTTTTTCAAGGCCTATCCACTGTGCCAACTTGTAACTAAATCTGAGGGGGGTGCGATGGGGAGGTTCCCTTGTAAGTTTTAGGCGACTGATGACCTCAGAAGTTAAGTCGCATAGTGCTCAGAGCCATTTCGGTCAATATAAACATTATGATTGTTGTGCATGTACCAAAGTATGTGCCCTATAGTCGGGTATGATTCGCCGAACACCGCTTGTCGATACGTGCAATCGCCAACGGAATAATTGGGGTGTTACGTCTTAAGGGACTCACCCTTAACGTTACCGCCGGCCGGAGTGGCCGTGCGGTTCTAGACGCTACAGTCCGGAGCCGAGCGACCGCTACGGTCGGAGGTTCGAATCCTGCCTCGGGCATGGATGTGTGTGATGTCCTTAGGTTAGTTAGGTTTAATTAGTTCTAAGTTCTAGGTGACTGATGACCTCCGAAGTTAAGTCGCATAGTGCTCAGAGCCATTTGAACCATTTTGAACCTAACGTTACCGCTGGATATGTTTCGTAAACCACATCAAATACTGACGAACCGATTCCACAGACCGAACGTGAGGAGAGGGGCTAGTGTAATTGTTTAATACAAACCATACAAAAATGCACGGAAGTATGTTTTTAACACAAACCTACGTTTTTTTAAATGGAACCACGTTAGTTTTGTTAGCACATTTGAACATATAAACAAATACGTAATCAGTGCCGTTTGTTGCATTGTAAAATGTTAATTACATCCGGAGATATTGTAACCTAAAGTTGAAGCTTGAAACCTCCGACGTTCAGTTGCGTGTTGTGACAAACACGGGCCACGGTCGGCGAGCAGCATCTGCAGGGACATGTTTACGATGACGACCGTGTTTACGACTGTGGCTGTAGTGCACTGTTGTGGTTTGGTCTAGCTGTCGTAGTGTCCGCATGTAGCGCTTGCTGCTATTGTTATTCTGCATTCGTCTCCGCACGCACACCAACTGTAGTACACCGTGTTACCAGACGTCTGTGATAGTGTAGTATTGTAGGAACTGTGACCATGGTGTATTCGAACTCTGAAAAGGCGGAGATGATACTCATCTATGGCGAGTGTCGACGAAATGCAGCTGAAGCCTGCAGGGTGTATGCAGAACGGTACCCGGACAGAGAGCATCCAACGTGCCGCACATTGCAGAACATCTACCGCCAACTGTATGCAACAGGTATGGTCGTAGCACGCAAACGGGTCCGTAACTGGCCCGTCACAGAAGAAGCGGGTGCAGTTGGTGTGTTAGCTGCTGTTGCTATGAATCCACACATGAGTACACGGGGCATTGCGAGAGCCGGTGGACTGAGTCAAAGTAGTGTCATGCGCATACTGCATCGTCACCGCTTTCACCCGTTTCATGTGTCGCTACATCAGCAATTACATGGTGCTGACTTTAATCATCGAGTGCAATTCTGTCAATGGGCATTAACAGAGAATGCGTTGCAGTTCTACCTGTTTACCGATGAAGCGGGTTTCACAAACCACGGGGCAGTGAATCTACGGAACATGCATTACTGGTCCGTGGACAATCCTCGCTGGCTCAGACAGGTAGAGCGATAGCAACCATGGACTGTAAATGTATGGAGCGGAATCATTGGCGACCACCTCATTGGTCCTCACTTCATTGCAGGAGCCCAAACAGCTGCAACATACATCGCGTTTCTACAGAATGATCTGCCAACGTTGCTCGAAAATGTCCCACTGGAAACGCGTCGACGTATGTGGTATCAGCATGATGGTGCACCTGCACATTCCGCAATTAACACTAGGCTGACCCTTGACAGGATAAAAAATGGCTCTGAGCACTATAGGACTTAACATCTCTGGTCATCAGTCGCCTAGAACTTAGAACTACTTAAACCTAACTAACTTAAGGATATCATACACATCCATGCCCGAGGCAGGATTCGAACCTGCGACCGTAGCAGTCGCGGGGGTCCGTACTGAGCGCCTGAACCGCTAGACCACCGCGGCCGGCCCCTTGACAGGATGTTCGACGGGCGTTTCATAGGACGTGGAGGACGCATAAATTGGCCAGCCCGTTCTCCTGATCTTACACCTCTGGACTTCTTTCTGTGGGGTACGTTAAAGGAGAATGTGCACCGTGATGTGCCTCCAATCCCAGAGGATATGAAACAACGTATTGTGACAGCCTGCGGCGACATTACACCACATGTACTGCGGCGTGTACGACATTCATTACGCCAGAGATTGCAATTGTGTGCAGCAAATGATGGCCACCACATTGAACATCTATTGGCCTGACATGTCGGTACACACTCTATTCCACTCCGTAATTGAAAACGGAAACCACGTGTGTACGTGTACCTCACCCCTCATGGTAATGTACATGTGAGTCAGTGAAAAAGACCAATAAAAAGGTGTTAGCATGTGGATGTAATGTGCTGTTCCAGTCTCTTCTTTACCTAAGGTCCATCACCGTTCCCTTTGGATCCCTGCGTAATTCGGTGCTCTCCGATACACACTATCGAACAGCGGAGGAGTGGTACTCAAGCGTCAACTTTAGGTTACAATATCTCCAGATGTAATTAACATTTTACAATGCAACAAACGGCACTGATTACGTATTTGTTTATATGTTCAGATGTGCTAACAAAACTAACGTGGTTCCATTTAAAAAAAGTAGGACTGTGTTAAAAAACATACTTCCGTGCATTTTTGTATGGATTGTATTAACCAATTACACTAGCCCCTCTCCTCACGTTCGGTCTGTGGAATCGATTCGTCAGTATTTGATGTGGTTTACGAAATACATCCAGCGGTAATGTTAGGTGACTCACCCTATATATATATATATATATATATATAGGGCTTGATCAAGACAAGTTGGTCAAAAATAATTAATATGCTCACATATGTGTGGGAAGACATGCTATGGAGTTCCTAACCGCGCGGAATTAGCCGAGAGGTCTCAGGCGCTGCAGTCATGGAGTGTGCGGCTGCTCCCGGCGGGGGTTCGAGTCCTCTCTCGGGCATGGGTGTGCGTGTTTGTCCTTAGGATAATTTACGTTAACTAGTGTGTAAGCTTAGGGACTGATGACGCCTTAGCAGTTAAGTCCCATTAGATTTCACACACATTTGGCCGGCCGTTGGTGGCCGAGGGGTCTAGGCGCTTTAGTCTGGAATCGCGCGACCGCTACGGTCGCAGGTTCGACTCCTGCCTCGGGCATGGATGTGTGTGATGTCCTTAGGTTAGTTAAATTTAAGTAGGTCTAAGTTCAAGGAGACTGATGACCTGAAATATTAAGTCCCATAGTGCTCAGAGCCATTTTTGAACACACATTTGAACATTTGGAGTTCCTAATATGAATGTATCGCAATAATAGTATATTTTGGTAGGACTATCATAAATGTGTAGTTGTGTCTGTAAGGCGAAGATAAGTTTGATATGAAGTTCTGTTAGTAAAACGAAGAAAAGCTTGACCCAACAAACAAATACGTCTGGCCGGGTTCCCGAACGTTCCTGGTACGTATGCCGCCTGTGGTAAGTCTGAAGCCCCATGTAAGTTTGTCTGCTGCTTTCGCATAAAGGGTCGGATGTGTCGCCGGCTGGTGGGGTGAGGTGTGTGGGTGTTGCCTCGACACGTGCGGCCAGCGTGGGCGGGCGACGGCCGTGAGCCGCGCGCCCCTCTCCCACCCCACCCCACCCCCGCCTGTGGCAGGTGGGCAGGCGGCCTTGACCGGCAGGGAATCGATTCAGGGGTCGCGCTGACGCCGACGCGCTCGCCGTCCGACATGCAGACACAGGACGCCGGCCAAGTCTCGCCTTTCATCTCTCCCCCCAACCTCTGTAACAGCAGTGTTCCGTAGCAGGGGTGCCCTACTTCCCTCGCGGTGGTCCCTTTACGTCGCAGTAATTGTATCTGCCACCAGCTCTTTCGTCCTCCTTTCGTTATTCGTCCCAGACCATGTCTTTTATGTAGAGTGCTTTTAATGTTTGCTAATGCCATGTTCGATAGCGCACAACTTGATAAACGTTTATGATGCGAAACGCGTCAGTTGTACATTGAAGGAAGGGGAAGCTACGTGGAAATGAGAGCAGCGCAAGGCAGAAGGATGGGACATGGAGAGGAACTGTGGGAAGACCTACCACCAGGTAAAGTACATCGGAAAGGGTTGCACGTAAAACATTTAGTGTTCATTTTAATTCTAGTTCAGGTATGGTGTGGTTACTTAGCCATTATAATGTAAAGAAACCTGTAAAGACTTGTACCGTAGGAAGCAAGGGATAAGATGTTATGGGTGGCTGGTATCCTTTTTCTACAACACCACTGCGCACGTGGATTAATACGATTCTTTATTCACTTGAAGCGGTTACTTAACTTGAATAGAGTCCATGTGTGTGGTAGAAACGCATCCGTAATAGTCCTCTTGCAGATAATTCGGTAATATTTAGTCACTAACCTGTTAGCTATCCAGTATCGTAGCCTGAGTGAGCCAGTGAGTCAGTGGTCAGCAGCGGCGCCCTAAATACACGCTGTCGATAGGATGTTGGCGGCGTGTTGCTTGTCGGTGTGTCACTGGCCTCTGTCGTAATAGGCGTTACTGATCGAACGCCTTCTATCGATCTGTGCGCTACATCTTTGCTGTCTGATGTGCTGGCGACAGCTTACACCAATACAGAACCATCATCCGCTCAATATTTATTGTGCAGTGTTATTGTGTCAGTATACTGTGTGCACGTGCGATGCCAATAATGGCATAATATCAGTGTGTAATATTTATGCCGAGGGCACCTCGGTTTGAGCTCTACATTCGCAGTGAACATGTCGCCGCTCGATGATGTGGAAGTGGCACGTAATGAGGCTGCAGTCGCTACGTGCTGCAGAAAGAAAAGCGAGAGGAAGTGCCGATGGGCGAAAAAGTGGCTTCGAAGACGTTCTACATACGGCTAAACTAACAAGCCAAGAGAACTTGTAGCAGATCCAAATGATTATCAATATTTTTAAGGATGAACGAGGAATCTTCCAACGAACTGATTAAATACGTTACACCTTACACCACAGGAAAGATACTTCTTATAAACTCGTCGCATATCACTTTCCATAATGCTAGAAGCGATGTACGAGGGTCTTTCTATAAGTGCTGTGTAAGGTAGCTACAATTTCGCACCTTACAAGCACTCATCCACATACTTTGCCGTTAACTACAACCACAATTAGGTATCATTTCATAGGTTGTACATCGTATATATGAATATTTAAAGGAGACTGACATTGTCACTTACGCCTTGTAAATAATTGTTAACGCTTATTGCATGAAAGGTGGCGGATTGTCTTTATTATCAGAACGGCTTAATGAATGATTGCCTATACAAGTAGAGGTTGGAGCGCCAGTGGAGTTGAAATGGCAGGCAGAACTATAGCTCTGGGTGGAAGACCCGCACAGGTGTAGGTCCTGCTTAAAAACAGGAAATAGCTAGATGGACATCGTGGCACCTGAGCTCTGGAGCACAACAGGGTGATGGCCGGACGCTATTGTAGCAGGACCGGAGGGATAACTGGGAACTCCGCAAATCTTGGACACAGATGGGAGGAACGAAGAAGCAGCACCTCTGAAACCACGCAGACTGGGTTATTTTGAAGTATTTTTACTCTGAAGCTTACCATCGTACGAGTATAGGTTTTTCCTCACAAATTTTCTGCGCTGGACGACAAAAGACTAAAATATGGTTGGTTGACGTTCGGAAGAATCTGTAGAGAGGGAGAATATTCCGTGGTCTCAGGAATATGATTCATTTTCGGAATTACGAGGGTGGGGAGCCGAGCCTTGCTGGGAAGCCAGCGGTGGAGACACGAGGTCTTCCGTAGCGAATGCCCATGTGTGACGGACGCTCGGTATCAGCTTTGATGTTACAGACGGACTTGCTGTCTTTGCTCTGAGGAGAGTTTATAGTTAGAACAGTTAGGCACTCTACTGTTGCGAACCTATACAATTCTGGGCTTCACCTCCGGGTTGGAAGTCGTCGTTGAGTATGCAGCGTTCAGTAATTGAGAGAATTTCTTTTGTCTATACCTTCGTTGAGACTTTATCTGAACTCCGTCCTTGTGGCTGGGAGTTCGCGTTTCTCGTCTGTAGGACACAGAGAGGAGAAAGTATTAGAGTATATTAGTCAGAGGACCGCCTTCTGCCGTCCTAGTGTTTGAAAGCGTTTATTTGTGGCTGGATTTCTCGCATCGTCGCAGACGAGTACGAGAACCATCACTTCGACTCACCGGACGCAGTACATACGGTGATACCGCAAATTGCTTCGGCTTATTAGGGCTATAAAGCTAAAACAGCTGTGACCACGTTAGTTTATTTCCACTGAGGTTCCACACCACCGTAGATCATCTTTGAAAGTAGTGCGTTGTAGTGTTTGGTACGTAGATGATGTCAGTCATTCGCGTTAGAGATATTAGACCATGCATTCATAAAAGGGGCAGAGTTGGGCAATTGATTTATAATTTTAGTTAGGGAATACAAACAATTGTACTTAAAGGGTTGATGTTAATCTATAATAGATATATACTGAACAACAACGTTTATCATTTAGTAGTATTAGTTGCCTTCATCATACATTTATGTTTAGATTGTAATTTATATGGTAAAAAGAGCATTAAGAAATCCTAAGATCTGCTTCAAGGGGTAGTCAGACAGGGCCTAATCATCATTTTAGCGTTTATTATTTTCCGTTGCGCACATTCATTTTTACACTCGCCTGGAGTACCATCTTGGAACTGCAATACATTTTTTTTTCTCTGCCAGTTTCGGTCGAAGAAATGCGACATCGCGAAACATTCTCCACTCATTCTCTACAGTATCATGAAGTTCCGACAGCTGTCGGCGCTATACGTAGCCTTCAAAATGGCGTCTGTAAAGGGGATTTGTTCCAGCAGAGAGCTATCGTTGAGTTTCTTTTGGCGGAAAACAAAGAGCATTGCAGATATTCACGGGCGCTTGCGGAATGTCTACGGAAACCTAGCAGTGAACAAAAGCACGGTGAGTCGCTGAGAGGTACTACCATCATCACAAGGTCCCGAAAACTAGTCCGCCTGTCGCCTTGCGGCCGGCTGCACACAGATGTGACCCTTGCAGTGTTGGAATGCGCAGACACTCTTAATTGAGATGTTGACGGATCACTATTAAACACCCTGCTGCAGCACTGGACGTCTCTGTTAGTATTAACACACTCGTCCACCTGTTGAGGTACTAATAGGAGACCATAAAGAGCAACAAAGCATCATCTGTGCGTAACTGATTACACGCTACGAGGCTGATCGTTACAATCTTTTGTCGGACGTCGTTACATGTGATAAAACATGGGTTCTTAACTTCAAACCAGAAACAAAACGGAAATCCACGGAGTAGCGCCAGATCCCCCTCTCCTCCGAAGAAAACGTTGAAAGTCGTACCCTACAATGACAAAGTCCTAGCGAGGGTGTTCTGGTACTCTGAATGGGTTATTGTGTTTGATATCCTGGGTGCAACGATCAACCCTGAAGTATATTGTGCTATCCTCAGAAAAAGGGAGAAACGACTTCAGCGTGTCTGTCGGCCAAAAATTCATAAGAAGTTCACCTTCTCCACGAGAATGTCTGGCCTCACACAAGTCTGAGCACCCGAAAGGAGCTCACAAAACTTCATTGCACGCGGGAAACGATACGTGGATGATGGGAATGCCATTGATACAGCAATGCATTGGTTCCGACGTCCACCTGTGGAATGGTCCTTGCGATCTTACAGGCCATCCCAGTAAGGTCTCATAAGGCTGTAACATTGGACAGAGACTAAAGAGTAAGAGATTAAAAGAGTAAGATACATAATTGTAAAGGATCTGTAGGTAGTGCTGTTATATATACACATCAAAAAATGTTTTGCATCACCCCGGTTCCCAGACCTGCAGACAGACGTTGACCGTGGATATTGAATGACAGGCACAGTCCCTTTGACTGTTCGGAGATGTCACTAAACCCGCCCAAAGATGTAAACAACCATGCATGAGCAGCGCCTATTAGACGGAGGGGGTCCGATAGCTGATCATTTCCAGTCATTCCACCAGGAAAGAGGTACACGGCTCTTGTTGACTGTAGTTCAACCGTGCCTAGACGGTCAATACCGCGGTTCCATCGCGTCCGCACTGTTACTTTGTGCTATGAAGGGCTCTCAACAAGGGAAGTGTCCTTGCGTCTCGGAGTGAGCCAAAGTGATGTTATTCGGACATGGAGGAGATACAGAGAGAAAGGATCTGTAGATGATATGTCTCGCTCAGGCCGCCCAAGGGTTACTACTGCAGTGGATGACCGTTACCTACGGATTATGGCTCGGAGGAACCCTGACAGCAACGCCACCATGTTGAGTAACACTTTTTGTGCAGTCATAGGATGTCGTGTTACGACTCAAACTGTGCGCAATAGGATGCATGATGCGCAGCTTCACTCCCGACAGCGGCGCGGGGTAGCAGAGCGGTCAGAGGCGCACTGAAACGGTCAGCGCGGCTCCCCCGTCCGAGGTCCGAGTCCTCCCTCGGGCATGGGCGTGTGTGTTGTCCTTAGTGTAAGTTTGTTTAAGTTAGATTAGGCGTGGGTGGGTGTGCTGTCCTTAGCATAAGTTAGTTAAATTTAGTTTAAGTAGTGAGTAAGTCTAGAGACCGATGACCTAAGCAGTTTGGTCCCTTAGGAATTCACACACATTTGAACATTTCACTCCCGGCGTCCACGGCGAGGTCCATCTTTGCAACCACGACACCATGCAGCGCGTTACAGATGAGTCCAACAACATGCCGAATGGATCGCTCAGGATTGGCATCATGTTCTCTTCACCGATGAATGTCGCATATGCCTTAAACCAGACAATCGTCGGAAACGTGTTTGCAGGCAACCCGATCAGGCTGAAAGCCTTGGACATACTGTCCAGCGAGTGCAGCAAGGTGAAGGTTCCATGATGTTTTGGGGTGGCATTTGTTGGGCCGACGTACGCCGCTGGTGGTCATGGAAGGCACCAAACGGCTGTACGATACGTGAATGCCATCCTCCGAGCGATATTGCAACCATATCGGCAGCATACTGGCGAGGCATTCGTCTTCATGGACGACAATTGGCGCCCCCAATGTGCACATCTTATGAATGACTTCTTTCAGCATAACGACATCGCTCTATTAGAGTGGCCAGCATGTTCTCCAGACATGAACCTTATCGAAAATGCCTGGGATCGATTGAAAAGGGCTGTTTATGGACGACGTGACCCATCAACCACTCTGAGGGATCTACACCGAATCGCCTTTGAGGAGTGGGACAATCTGGACCAACAGTGCCTTGATGAACTTGTGGATAGTATGCCACGACGAATACAGGCATGCATCAACGCAAGAGGACGTGCTACTGGGTGTTAGAAGTACCGGTGTGTACAGCAATCGGGACCACCACCTCTTAATGTCTCGCTGTATGGTGGTTCAAATGCAACGATGGGCTTTAACGAGCAATAAAAAGGCGGAAATGATGTTTATGTTTTCTGTACAGGTTCCATAACTCTCGGAACCGAGGTAACGCAAACGTTTTTTTGTGTGTATATTCAAGTCTCTGAAACTGAGAAATAAGTAGTTCGTCTTATTTGTCTGCACGAAACAACTTTGTCAGATGTTTCTGCAGCTGATTATTAAATAAGAATTGTGTGTTTAATCAAACTACTCTCCTGATTACACTTCAGCAGAATTTTGTTTCATCCGTCTTTCCTGCCGTATAAGGCGTCGCTGTATCAGCTGCTTGCGTGTCTGCAAATCACGATGTCTCAGCACTACACTGCACAACATCACATTTATATGGTACAATACATTTCTCAATATAATGAGCGATCGTCAATATTTTAAATCTCTGCAGTTTCCTTCAGTGCACTGCACAAACCGTCAGTATCTCTCTTAGACGGTTAAAATTATTGTGAAATACTTAGTACTGCGCAAAAAATATTAAGCGTGAGAGAACCCCGTTACAAATAACGGAGCGAATGTTTACAAAGTATCGCGAGATATGGCTTGGTCACTAGCCGATTTGTCGTGACCAATCAGGGTGCGATCTGCCAAAACTCGTTTCTGCAGAATCTCATGTGATCGAACAAGGGTTTATTTTTATCTCTTCGTCTTCTTCAGATGTATACGGTTTACACACTTTGCCTTTGTTTCTAGATGGGTGCTTTCACCCTGCTACCACAAAAGGATTCGCTGAGATTGCGGTTTGATCAGTGCATTTGCGTATCATCTATATTGCTGAACTGTACTTTTAGTACCTTTGGCACCCGTAAATTTCGTACTTCGCAAACTAGCCTTCGTCTATAAGCTCAGCGACGTGTCTGCTTTAAAGTTTTTATTTATTTTAATTTTTTATTTTTTTGAGAGAAAGCGTCCAGATTTACTTAAATTGATTTATTTACGTGGGCAACAGTACCCAATTACGTAAGGCTCTTGTTAGAATCTTCTGTACGGTTTTCACAGAAGTACAGGTAAGAAATATGCCGCATACGGTCGAAGAAACGGCGCCACCCAATTTGACTTTTTCCACCACACGAATTGCTTGAACAGGCTTTTTTCAGGCAGTATGTGTCGCAAACGGTATGCATGTATTTTATCCTGCAGAAGTCGAGTGCACAAGGCATAGTTTAATGCAAGGAAAAGACTCACCGTTCAGTGTTTATATCCAGTACTCAAATCTAAACTATTCGGAATCATTTCGAAATAGTCCCTTCAGTGTTCTTGAGAGAGTTCTGCCATGTCCAAAACATTATTAATCCAAGAGTGTATTTCCAAGGGTTATGTTCACTGTATTCAAGGTAAATTTCAGGGCACAACCAGGTTCATAATTAGTAACGGACACTTAGATTTTAAATTTACAAGGAATGGCAGGCTCTCAGTGTTGGGACTGATTTTTTTCCTGGACTGTAACATCTGCACAGTAACTACGACGGAGGTTTGAAATAGAAACAGTAAACAGCAGATGTGCACTTGAACAGCCAGTTGCGAGCAGGCAGCTTTTAGAAGAGGACATGCGGCCGTACCGGTCAGTGTCGTTGTGTCATAATTCGCAATGGAGCAACATCTTTCAAACAAAGTGTTCAAGATTCGCCAGAATGGTTGAAGAATGTCATTATTATCGTCAAGAGCTGCCGAATAAATTTCTTTATTTAACGATCCGCTGCGGTCCACAGACAGTCATCAGCCTCATAAAAGCATTTATATTATACACTCCTGGAAATGGAAAAAAGAACACATTGACACCGGTGTGTCAGACCCACCATACTCGCTCCGGACACTGCGAGAGGGCTGTACAAGCAATGATCACACGCACGGCACAGCGGACACACCAGGAACCGCGGTGTTGGCCGTCGAATGGCGCTAGCTGCGCAGCATTTGTGCACCGCCGCCGTCAGTGTCAGCCAGTTTGCCGTGGCGTACGGAGCTCCATCGCAGTCTTTAACACTGATAGCATGCCGCGACAGCGTGGACGTGAACCGTATGTGCAGTTGACGGACTTTGAGCGAGGGCGTATAGTGGGCATGCGGGAGGCCGGGTGGACGTACCGCCGAATTGCTCAACACGTGGGGCGTGAGGTCTCCACAGTACATCGATGTTGTCGCCAGTGGTCGGCGGAAGGTGCACGTGCCCGTCGACCTGGGACCGGACCGCAGCGACGCACGGATGCACGCCAAGACCGTAGGATCCTACGCAGTGCCGTAGGGGACCGCACCGCCACTTCCCAGCAAATTAGGGACACTGTTGCTCCTGGGGTATCGGCGAGGACCATTCGCAACCGTCTCCATGAAGCTGGGCTACGGTCCCGCACACCGTTAGGCCGTCTTCCGCTCACGCCCCAACATCGTGCAGCCCGCCTCCAGTGGTGTCGCGACAGGCGTGAATGGATGGACGAATGGAGACGTGTCGTCTTCAGCGATGAGAGTCGCTTCTGCCTTGGTGCCAATGATGGTCGTATGCGTGTTTGGCGCCGTGCAGGTGAGCGCCACAATCAGGACTGCATACGACCGAGGCACACAGAGCCAACACCCGGCATCATGGTGTGGGGAGCGATCTTCTACACTGGCCGTACACCACTGGTGATCGTCGAGGGTACACTGAATAGTGCACGGTACATCCAAACCGTCATCGAACCCATCGTTCTACCATTCCTAGACCGGCAAGGGAACTTGCTGTTCCAACAGGACAATGCACGTCCGCATGTATCCTGTGCCACCCAACGTGCTCCAGAAGGTGTAAGTCAACTACCCTGGCCAGCAAGATCTCCGGATCTGTCCCCCATTGAGCATGTTTGGGACTGGATGAAGCGTCGTCTCACGCGGTCTGCACGTCCAGCACGAACGTTGGTCCAACTGAGGCGCCAGGTGGAAATGGCATGGCAAGCCGTTCCACAGGACTACATCCAGCATCTCTACGATCGTCTCCATGGGAGAATAGCAGCCTGCATTGCTGCGAAAGGTTGATATACACTATACTAGTGCCGACATTGTGCATGCTCTGTTGCCTGTGTCTATGTGCCTGTGGTTCTGTCAGTGTGATCATGTGATGTATCTGACCCCAGGAATGTGTCAATAAAGTTTCCCCTTCCTGAGACAATGAATTCACGGTGTTCTTATTTCAATTTCCAGGAGTGTATTAGGCGTTATAAACTCATTGGTATCAGATAATGAAGTACATGAATTTGTTACTGTTGTCACATAGTAATATAAATTACATCGTCAATAATAAACTGTGTGCCCGCATCTCGTGGTCGTGCGGTAGCGTTCTCGCTTCCCACGCCCGGGTTCCCGGGTTCGATTCCCGGCGGGGTCAGGGATTTTCTCTGCCTCGTGATGGCTGGGTGTTGTGTGATGTCCTTAGGGTAGTTAGGTTTAAGTAGTTCTAAGTTCTAGGGGACTGATAACCATAGATGTTAAGTCCCATAGTGCTCAGAGCCATTTGAACCAATAAACTGTGTCAGACAGTCCACTTACTCGTGTTACATCTACAGTGAGTCGTATCCCCAGGAACAAAGACATTCTACACATACAGAGTATGTAGAATGCCTCCGCTCCTAACAATGACTGACCGTTGATGCAACATGAGCGGCACAGATTATGACAGACGATGTAATTTATTTTGAGATGGTGCATATAGCTATTTTTCATAAATTTTATAAACGCAATAGTTGCACATAACATACTCTAGTCTTCCATAATATATTCTCCATCACTATTTACAATAGTCTGCAAACGCTGCGGTAATCTCTCGGATTCGTGACTGTAGAAATTAAGTCGCCTAAACGGGAAGAACTCGTCGAGTCACGTCGGGATCGCATTTTATCCCGGAAAGGAAGTTCCTTGAAGGTTGTTCGATAGCGGAAAGGGTGAAAATCTGTGGGCGCAAAATCTGTCGAATCTCTGGAACGGTTCTGAAGCGAATGCCACAAAGTGGTTCCTTCATCTTCAAAAATGGATCATATGGCTATAACAAGGGAACCTCCCCATCGCACCCCCCTCAGATTTAGAGGGAAGACTTGAACCAAGGACCTCTCGTTCTGCAGCTGCTCACGCTACCACGGGACCACGGCGCTCCTGAGCTCACATTGTCCATGATGTTGCTTATGTCGCCCATGGACTACTCAGTTTGTATATTTTGCTTATTTTTTCACAGTTCCACACAACTTCTTCCTGTTTTCTCAATTGATCTGTGTTCAGTTTATCAAGCCCTATCCACTGTGCCAACTTATAACTAAATCTGAGGGGGGTGCGATGAGGAGGTTCCCTTGTAAGCACTATGGGACTTAACATGTGAGGTCATCAGTCCCCTAGACTTAGAACTACTTAAACGTAACTAACCTAAGGGCATCACACACATCCATGCCCGGGACAGGATTCGAACCAGCGAACGTAGCAGCAGCGCGGTTCCGGACTGAAGCGCCTAGAACCGCTCGGTCACAACGGTCAGCCCTTCATCTTCTAAATCAAATCAGTGTCACAAGGACTTAAGTCCGGAGAGTATGGTGGATGGTACAGTACTTGCTAGTCCCACCGACCGAACGGAGCAGCCACAGCTTGCGCTGTATGCGCCCGCGCATTGTCGTGCAGAATGATGGGTGGGTTGCGCAGAAAGTGTCGCCGCTCCTTTCACAAAGCTGGTCGCAGGTGATACTACAAAAACGAGCAATAATACTGTGCATTGAAGGTCTGCCGTGGAGGAACGTAATGCGTTACGATAACACCATCGCAGTCGTACACGTGAATGACCATAACCGCTCCATTCGCACCATAAACAGAACCGGCTCTGCTAACGATATACTAGGCATTCCACATCGCTGGCAACGGGTTCTACACAACGCTGGTGACTACTTTGAAGGACAGTAACAGGTACAAACAAGTAACTCTTTTGTATCGGTTGTTAATAAATAGCTGGCACTATTTATGTTCCAACCATGGTATGTATCACAATTTCCGCAATGAATCCGATACACATCCGCCTTATGAAGCAAAAAATCATTTGATTAACTTCTCATGGTTGGGATTCACAGTCTTATAATATTTCTTGACGGTATAAAATATTTATTATTACTATTGCAATTTCGGCCTCATGGCAATTTTCAAGTGTCACTTTGCAGTGCCACTTGAAAATGGCCATACCGCCGAAATTGCAATAGTAACAATAAATATTTTATACAGTCAACGGCGACTATGATGTCTTGTAACAAAAAATCATTCTTTACAGAACGAGTGAGGCTGCAGTCTTCGTAAGACACCGGAAGAACACCATAACACGGTGTTTCTAGAGAACACGGCGTACCTTCGAGGAAAGAGCGGGAACGCTTTTGATCTGAATGTATTATTTTCTTCTTCTACGTCTCGTACTTGCATTCTACGATTCACGTTGAATGTGAATTTGTTGCTGGGAATATCCATTCGCTGGTTGTATGAACGTCCTGTGCGTTGTGCTCAAGTAAGGGGGGAGGGGGGGGGGAGGTAGGCCGAGGGGAGAAGGCTGAGGGAAAAAGGGGGAGGGTGGAAACTGTAGAACACCTGAAGTAGTGGGTGATTAAAAAGTCAGTATAAATTTTAAAACTGAATAAATCACGGAATAATGTAGATAGAGAGGTAAAAATTGACACACAATCTTGGAATGACATGGGGTTTTATTAGACCCAAAAAACTACAAAAGTTCAAAAAATGTCCTACAGATGGCGATCCATGTGGTCAGAATAGCAATAATTAGCATAACGACCTGGGAGGCCAAGCATGCGAAAGTGGCGGCTGAGCACACGATCGTCACCAAAAGACGCGCGCAAGAGATCTTTCACCCGTCTAGCAATATGGGGTGTTTTTTTTTTTGGTTCTAATAAAACCCCATGTCATTCCAAGCATGTGTGTCAATTTTTACCTCTCTATCTACATTATTCCGTGGTTTATTAAGTTTTCAAATTTATACTGACTTTTTGATCACCTGGTATTAAAACTTCCACCTTAACGTTTCTCTATTTTTTTTATTAAGTAACATTATGGACTGGCGGGGGTACCTCAGTATCCAGCGAGGGAGCTGATGACCCTGCAGTCGAGCCCCCTAAATCCATCATCGTCGTAGTTCCAGGTTATTTCCCGCCGCGTCTGGTGTGCAGGCGCGCTCGGCCAGAACCCCAGGAATAGGGGTAGGAATTGAGGTCATGCAGCGGAGTGCGTGAGGGCTGGAGGGGGCTCGCGACCTAGATGCCACCCCCCTCGCCGCTCACCTTGACCCCATACTCGCAGCGCGGCCGCCCGCTACGCATTCCTGGGGGCGGGCTGCTCCGATATGCCACGCCACTCTACGGCTTCTGGCGCTCGCCAGCAGCCGCGGGACAAAGAAACCAAATAAAGGCGGACGGAGGGCAGGCAGTTTATTGCACGGCGGTGGCGCTGGCCCAGAAATGGAGCGCGACCAGCGGGGACGGGGGGCCGCCCTCGTGGCAGTTGACCCACGCTGCTGCTGCCGCTGCAGCGACGCGATCTGGGGCGCAGTTATACGCGCTACGGCTTCCATAACGTCGTCGCAGCTTTTAGTTTCTACTTGCAATGTACTGGGTGATCAAAAAATCAGTATAAATTTGAAAACTGAATAAATCACGGAATAATGTAGATAGAGAGGTACAAATTGACACACATGCTTGGAATGACATGGGGTTTTATTAGAATATAAAAATACAAACGTTCAAAAAATGTCCGACAGATGGCGCTTCATCTGATCAGAATAGCAATAATTAGCATAACAAAGTAAGACAAAGCAAAGATAACGTTCTTTACAGGAAATGCTCAATATGTCCACCATCATTCCTCAGCAATAGCTGTAGTCGAGGAATGATGTTGAGAACAGCACTATAGAGCGTGTCCGGAATTACAGGGAGGCATTGGCGTCGGATGTTGTCTTGCAGCATCCCTAGAGATGCCGGTCGATCACGATACACTTGCGACTTCATTTAACCCCAAAGCCAATTATCGCACGGACTGAGGTCTGGGGAGCTGGGAGGCCAAGCATGACGAAAGTTGCGGCTGAGCACACGATCATCACCAAACGACGCACGTAAGAGATCTTTCACGCGTCTAGCAATATGCTCTAATAAAACCCCATGCCATTCCAAGCATGTGTGTCAATTTTTACCTCTCTATCTACATTATTCCGTGGTTTATTAAGTTTTCAAATTTATACTGACTTTTTGATTACCCAGTATATTCACTTCTCCTGCTATGCGCACAGCGCGTTTCAAACGTTGCACTCCGCCTTCAGATGGTTAAACGGGTGGAAAAAAAAATGGCCAGGTGCCAGTAGGACTCGCATACTGAGGGTTCGGTGCTAAGTTAATTACGAATATACATAGTTTAGCCATTCCGGGATCGAGGATATTGACGGTTTTCGCCTGTTGTTGATGTTGATACTGACAAGATGTCGTTCCCAGGGATCCCAAGACTTCCGAGAATGTTTCAGTTTCAAGTTTGAAGTCGCATAACAAATGACAAAAGAAATTTTTTTCGTGTGATACAATCACACATTAACAATTTTTCCCTTTAATTGTGCTTTGAAACCTTGCTTCTTGCCAGATTTCACGATTTTAGGTCAACAGAAGTACCATTTAGGTTTTAATGAGCGAGTTATGGAATATCAAACCTGTGTTGCTCGACGCTGAGATGGAACATCTCCACAATGCACTAATGAAGAACGGATATTCGTCCGCCGAAATAAAACGTGCGTTGAGGCAGCCACGCAGAAATTATACTGACGTACAGGCTACTGAAAAATCTAAGGTTTTCCTGCCGTTTGTTAAAAATGTAACGGAAAGAATAGCGAGGATCTTGACGAAGTGGAACATTACCGTAATTTACAAGCCCACCAGGAAGATACAGGAATACCTTAAGCCTGCCAAGGACGCTCGCAAACCATTGGAAAAAGCTGGAGTGTATAGGATCCCATGCAGCTGTGGAGATGTTTATGTGGGTACCACTAAAAGAACTGGTTCAAAACGTTTGGAAGAGCACAAGGGAAATTATAGAAGAGGAGAAACGGAACAATCAGCTGTTGCGGAGCATGCTTTCGAGCCAGGGAACTACAATATTCGTTTCGAGGAGACGCAAGTATTAGCGGCCACAAGCGGATATTAAGAAAGGCTCTACAGGGAGGCAATCGAAATCGCTAAACACTCTAATAATTTCAATCGAAAGGATTAAACGGTATATGGATGCCGGTGTTGAAGAAGATGTGTACCACCCGTCCACTACTGGGTGATGGCAACGACGATCGACGGCGACGGTCAGCGGCCAATTCCACTGACGTTTTCATAACACGTGACGTCACGCCGCGGCGCGGGAGCGCGCGGACACGGAATTTAGCGGCAGTCAGTAGGGAGCCAGTGGGTGTGTTGAACCTTCCATCGAGCTACGGACCCCCTTGAAGATGTCTCCCGCAGTCGGAGAAGAAACGTTGGGAATTGACACAGAATTCATCAACTGACCACGGCATAACAGCCCGGATAATTATAATGGACATAATGGACATTATCAAAATATGTAACATAAAGAGCCGTATATTTCACTGACTTAGGAGTTTAAAATTTTTGCACCGCCAATGGCCTGTACAACTTAATGTGTGATATAAATTTGAACTTGATACCTCTAGTCATTCCTGAAAAAAAACATGTTCTTAACAATCATACAGACAGACGAAGAAAGAGACCTTCCACTAAGGGTTTCGTTTTTGCAGATCGAGGCTCGGAACCCTAAAAAGGGAATGACTTGTTCATGTGGTGCATTGCAGCTCTAATAAATATATACACACTAGCTCGCAAACCGGCATTGCCCAGGTGCTCAGCTGGTCAGTTTTCTATTAGAAACGGAAACAAAACAAAAAAATGGACTGTGTTTTTAGTGTAATATCGAAAAAATTTCGTTGCCGTATAGACGTGAAGACACGTCTGCAATTATGAAACATTCGTTGAAGGAAATATGTTTAATGTACAAATCTGTCAGTGCAGTATCCAAATTAAGAAATACAGTAAGCAAAATACAAATTCTGTGTAATGTTTATTTCTGTACTCCATACTTCGAGCTAATTCATAATGTTCGAACTCCTGGAAATGCAAAAAGTGCTTGATAAATATTTTCTTGCCCGTGTAAAGACACGAAGTGACAAAAGCGCAAAATCTAAAAAGTAAGATAATAGTCGTGTCTGCGATGCAACAAAACCAAAGAAAGTACAACATTCAATGTTAACGCTATTTGTGTAAAGACTGTGATACGATTAAAACTACTTCGGTAGGAGTCTTTGGAAGAATTAGACGCAAACTTGTCACGTTTTGTTACGTGGGTGCAAAGGTCTGTGATGTGATAAATTCTGTTTGTTTCTCAGAATATGATTGCTCGTTAACATAAAATAACGGAACTTATTTAATGTTCATGTGCGTGTAAAGCTCTTTTCCTCCGAGATATCGCCATTTTCAGGGTAGCAGATGTACGTTAATTATTGGCCACCATTGCTGCAACGTTCGCTAAATTCACCCAAGGCTAGCCAGCTACCACATATTTGCTAAAAACTGGATTCATTAATCAAGAAAAGTAAAATGTGCAAGCAGTGCAAACACATGTGGAAAGAATTTTAAATTATTTCAGGTACACCAACAGGCCGCCAGCCGCGTATGTTAATATAAAGACGTTCCTCAGTTATTTCATTTACGACTTTTTAGCTACATATAAATGTTTTCTAGGTTACCAGCACCCGTACATGCAGAAACCCCATTTACCCTGAAAATAAGGTAGCTCATGTTCTATTTAATATGCTGTTGAAGGGAATAGTAGTCGTCACACTCTTATTAAGCTAATCACATCTTTAAGCTAGCAACAATTAGCGTGAGACGTTCGACTAATATTACATGTAATTGACGTAATTCTCTTAACAGTGTTGTATACATCCCACTTCTATTAACATCGTTTGAAACGTAAAGAACTTTATATTTTTCATCAATTTTGGGGAAAGTAACGTGCAACATTTCCCCCCCTTTATTCATCAAATACATCACGTTTTCTTTAATAAGTTTGGAATATGACAGCGTGTCTACAACGCCATTTTGTAAACGTCTCTACCACAACAGCTCTTGATAGCTCTGGGGACGGCTATTGTCTTCTCTTACAATTGTTTGCTTTTCGCAGTTCAAAGCTGTCAAAAGCGCTGCCATATCTTAGGGTTTTCCTTAAGTTGAATTTAGAAATGTCGCAGTAGTAAAGAATAAATGTATTAAAACTTCATGCAAGACGCTGCATTTTTCTACGCATCTCAGTGTGTATGATATTGTATCTCCTGAACTATGTGTCACACAATGATACATCTGCGTAGATAAGTTCAGCGGCATATGTGGATATTGTGTGCTAAATAAGTTGCGAACAGAGTCAGAGCAAGGTAGTAAAAAATTAAACTTATGCATGATGTAGCATTTTTTCAGGCATATCAGTGTTTATGATGTCATACCTCCTGAACTGTTTGTGGTACCATGATATAACAGTTGTATGTGCATTTGGTGGCATATTTCGGCACTTTCAGCAAAATTTATTGCGAATAGGTTTAGTAGCACAGAAGTAATAAACTTAGTCATGCTTGGTGAGGCAGTTTCTCAGGCTTCTCATCGTTTATGACGCTGTGTTTCCTGAAGGGTGGGTGGTTGTTATACCACAGTCATTGTTCCCTAACAGCAAGGGATATGCATGTCAAGATAGGCAGAAATCGATTTTAGATAGGGTCCGCCTTGAGTAAAATACAAATTTTTCATCCATAAGCTTGACTTGTTTCGCTGAAATTACAGCATTATCACCGGATTCTTATATTCTTTCTTGTTACTACGCAGTGTTTTTCATATTTTGCATTACAGATGTTTTCTTTTCACACTCTGTCCTTGTTTCTGGTTTCCCAAATATCTTCACAATGAAAAACTGTTCTTTTTAAACTTGCTCTCTCGCTGCTTATAAAACTACGTTACTTTGACAGTAAAAGTTTAGAAAGTGCATCTTTTCACCGTAAAGATCATGGGGAAACCCGAAAAAGTGAGGAACAGTGAAATGGAAACGACTGTAATGCAAAACATAAAAACCCACAGCATGTGGTAACAAGAAATGAAGTAGAAACCCACTGATGATGCTGCAGTTTCATCGAAATATGTCTGAATAAAAAAAGAAAAAACTGGGTTTTGCTCAAGGGCGGTCCCACCCAAAAATAAATTTGTCAGCGAACAGTGACATAAGAGCTTCACTCTCAAGAGGAATATAACACGTGAATTGTTTGCTACTTTGCAGGCAACAGAGCTGCAAACGAAAAATGAGATAAGATATTAGCTATGACTCTCTGAAATGCACCATTCCTGCATTCGCTTCAAGTAGTTTACTTAAGGGGACACGGAGGTTGTCAAATCCCAAAAATTACGATTTTTTTTTTTTGCTACCGAAAATTAATTGGAACATTCCTCTTTAAAGTAAACTTTGAATTATTGTTCTGCTCGCCATAGAAGTGGAGTTATTACCATTTCCCCCCTCGCCTGCAGAGGAAATGGGCGGCCGCTGAATGCATCTAACACCCTCTCGTGACTTCCTGGCGAACTGCTTGGGATTTTCTCGGCCTGTTACGCATACAGCGCCTTATGTTACGCATACAGCGAGTGTGCAAGGGTTGGCTACATTGTTTTCTGTGACAAATGAAGCGCTAAGAGCGCGGAACATCGTCTCTTTGCTGTTTACCGTTTCGAATTAGTTCAGTGTTGCGCCTGTTGTTGGTAGTATTATACTTCTTGTGTAAAGCGTTGTTCTGGTTACGATGCCACGTTTTAGTAACCGTGTATATAAGAAGAGGAAGAACGTAGGGAAAAGAAAATACCAAGTTGCGATACTACAATTACTGAAACAGTGCGCTCTTCTGCTAAGCAACACATGGCCGGCCATAGCCCTGTGACATCTTCCAGCAAGAAGCTGACTGGTGGAAGTGACAGATTTCGTGAATATGTTAGTGACAGTGATGATCTTAACGAAGTACTGAATATTGGATTATTATCTTCTGTGTTGAAAGAAAGTGTTCTGTGCAAAATGTGTTCAAGTGTAGGAGTGGGACTAGAGATAACAAAGCACTTTGGTTTAGCTTGTGAGATGAAGATAATCTGTACATGTTGCAAGTATAAAGTGACTTTCTACTATTCACATGCCAGTCTCTTTGGTGAAAATGGACGATCTAGATGTGAATGTTCGACTTGTGTTTGGTCTTCGATCCATTGGAAAAGGGTCTGCTGCTGGTAAACTGTTTTGTGGTATTATGAACTTGCCATCGCCTCCAAGTAAATTTGGGTACTACTGTGAACTGGTAGGATCGTCTGTTGAAGATGTGGCTTTGAAAACCATGAAGGAAGCAGTGGAGGAATCTGTAGAAATGAACGGTGGTTCTAGGGATTTGGTAGTGGCATTAGATGGTTCCTGGGAAAAGAGGGGTCATAAATCCCTGAATGGGGCTGTAACTGCTACTTGTGGTGATAGTGCAAAAGTGATAGATGTTGCAATATTATCAAAACATTGTAGGTGCAAAAATAAAATCAGAGGAGAGCACAGTGGAACCTGTGAGGCAAATTTTAGTGGATCAAGTGGAGCAATGGAAATGGATGGAGTGAAACAAATTTTTGAACGTTCAGTTCCCAGATACAACGTTAGGTACAAATACTACCTTGGAGATGGTGACTCCAAAGGTTTCAAGACTATAGAGGAACTGAAACCATATGGAAATGAATTTGTAGTTGAAAAGTTGGAATGTATTGGGCATGTGCAAAAGCATATGGGTGCACGGCTTCGAAGGCTCAAACAAACTTTGGATTCAAGTAAGCTCAGTGATGGAAAGACAATAGGAGGGAGAGGCAGACTTACTTATGAGGTGATTGAATGTCTACAGAGATACTATGAGTATGCTATAAGGCAAAATACTAGTAATGTTAGTGACATGCGAAAAGCAGTGTGGGCATTGTTCCTTCATACTGCCTCTTCCAATGAATACCCTCGACACAGCCTGTGCCCAAAAGATTCCTGGTGTAAATATAATGCAAAAAAGGACTATGATCACAAACATGGTTTGCCAGCAGCTGTGATAAATGTAATAAAACCATTTTTTCATGACTTAGCACAGCCAGAATTGTTACACAAATGTCTACACAGAAAGACGCATAATCCTAATGAGAGCATAAACAATTTGGTTTGGAAAGTAATTCCTAAAAGGGTATTTGTAAGCATAAAAACACTGCACTTTGGCATTTATGATGCAATAGCAACCTACAACCAAGGGAACAGTGTGAAGTGTGAAGTTCTGAAGGCATTAGGATTTACAGCTGGGGTGAACACTGTACGAGCACTAAGAAATATTGACAGAGAAAGGATAAGAGGAGCAGAAAGAAGAGAAAGGCATATGAAGTATGATGGAACAACAGGCCAGAAA
This sequence comes from Schistocerca serialis cubense, assembly GCF_023864345.2. Taxonomy (NCBI): domain Eukaryota; kingdom Metazoa; phylum Arthropoda; class Insecta; order Orthoptera; family Acrididae; genus Schistocerca; species Schistocerca serialis. The sequence goes on along the minus strand of NC_064641.1, from coordinate 697,516,564 downwards.
AGAAGACAGAAGAGGAAGCTTTTGGAAAATGAAGAAGAAGACCCTGATAATCCATCCTATAGTGCAGGAATGTATTGAGAAATTTTGATAGCCATTTCCTGTAAATTAGAATTTTTCGAATATAAGGAAAATTTTCTCAAAATCCACTCAAGCTAGAGAGATGAAATTTTTATACAGCGCTCCTAGTGGTCAAACTTACATTGTAACACAGCCATTTGGCAATATGTTCAGTAGTTTCATTTCAGTTTAATTATAAAGCAATTATTTGTAAAAAAATTTGGGTGATTAATAAAAAAAATAATTGGAGGGAAACTAGAAAAGATACTCCAAAATCCCTGTGTCATAACTGCAATACTAAATCACTCTATATGTAAAAAAATTCAAAAATTTTTCTATTTGGTAGTTTATTCATAAATGTTCCTCAAACTTAGTGATTTTAACATGGGCAGCATAGGCACCTCCGGCTCCCCTTAAACCACTGGATGGCCGGACGGGAAGGTGAACAGTGGTCCTTCCAAATGTGGTTTCAGTGTAGTAACAGCACCTCCTTCGTAAAAGAACTGAAAGTCGACAATATCCTGATGTGTGCAGATTCCATGCGTTCCCTGCTTGCTACCTCTTACGAGAGCATTTTCGGATAAAACTGTCGACCATGTAGCACAGAACACCTCGACGACATTCTGTTATAAAACAACCACACGAAAGTGTTAAGGTTTTTGTTTTATTACTCTGACACACGACAGTAAAAGTTGGTGGGGAACAATTGTGGAAGGTGGAGAATTTCAAGTATCTGGGGAGATTAACACACGAGAATCGGAGAAACGACAGAGAAATAAATGAGCAGGGCAGACAGGTGCATTAAAGAAGTGTGTTAAAAAGCAGATATGGAGCAATAACATACCTTAAAACTGCAATAGTGCTATACCCTAAGTCGGGGGTACTATGTCCCAATCCTGGCGTATCCCGCGGAAACCTGGGCAAATAAGGAAAGCGAGAGAAGCGGAAATACTGGGTAGTGGAATGAAACTCGAAACAGTATTGGAATGACTGAGATGGATAGGTTAAAAACTGAGAGGATCACGGAATTAAAGAAGAAAGAACCGAGACAGGATGGATAGGGGATTGAAGGCTTCCAATGGACGAGAAGAGGATACCCAGAAAGATACACGAGATGATAGGGAAGGGAGAAAGACTAAGAGGAAGCCTTGGAGACAGATGGCTGAAAAAAATGAATGAGTGCGTGCCAAAGAGAAGAGAAAACATAATTGAGGAGGAAACAGAGAGTTGGATTGGCAGATAGAAGGCGGTGGAGAGGCTTGTGTTTCCGGGCAGACCCAGCCAGCGGCTGGAAACCGTACAAGATGGTGATGATATCTCTGCCAGAGGATCACATGTAGACGGAAAACTAGTTACAAAGTTGTTGTTGTTGTTGTGGTCTTCAGTCCTGAGACTGGTTTGATGCAGCTCTCCATGCTACTCTATCCTGTGCAAGCTTCTTCATCTCCCAGTACCTACTGCAACCTACATCCTTCTGAATCTGCTTAGTGTATTCATCTCTTGGTCTCCCCCTATGATTTTTACCCTTCACGCTGCCCTCCAATACTAAATTGGTGATCCCTTGATGCCTCAGAACATGTCCTACCAACCGATCCCTTCTTCTGGTCAAGTTGTGCCACAAACTTCTCTTCTCCCCAATCCTATTCAATACTTCCCCATTAGTTATGTGATCTACCCATCTAATCTTCAGCATTCTTCTGTAGCACCACATTTCAAAAGCTTCTATTCTCTTCTTGTCCAAACTATTTACCGTCCATGTTTCACTTCCATACATGGCTACACTCCATACAAATACTTTCAGAAATAACTTCCTGACACTTAAATCTATACTCGATGTTAACAAATTTCTCTTCTTCAGAAACGCTTTCCTTGCCATTGCCAGTCTACATTTTATATCCTCTCTACATCGACCATCATCAGTTATTTTGCTCCCCAAATAGCAAAACTCCTTTACTACTTTAAGTGTCTCATTTCCTAATCTAATACCCTCAGCATCACCCGACTTAACTCGACTACATTCCATTATCCTCGTTTTGCTTTTGTTGATGTTCATCTTATATCCTCCCTTCAAGACACCATCCATTCCGTTCAACTGCTCTTCCAAGTCCTTTGCTGTCTCTGCCAGAATTACAATGTCATCGGCGAACCTCAAAGTTTTTATTTCTTCTCCATGGATTTTAATACCTACTCCAAATTTTTCTTTCGTTTCCTTTACTGCTTGCTCAATATAGAGATTGAATAACATCGGGGAGAGGCTACAACCCTGTCTTACTCCCTTCCCAAAGTAACAAAATCAAAACTAGGAACTTCTAGCATGCTGGAGTATCTGTGGATTAGCAACTTCTATTAATCAGTACAACGAGAAACCAGTCCAAAGTTGCACATTTTACTTTTTTAATTCACTCGATGACTAATTCCGGGCTGAAACCCATTTTCGGAGCACCTTAACATCGTCAAAAATGGTAATTCCAAATGTGTGAAAACCATGACAAAAGTGTGAAGCCAACAGTTACAGCGCATACGCTCTAACTGTTACGTGGTTATGGTGATTTGAAAATATGTCTCGGCCCGAAATTAGTCATCAAGTGAACAAAAAAAATGATCAATCTTGGACTGGTTCTTTGTTGTGTCAGAATCTAAATTTATAACTGCTTTGTGTGGTTATTTTACAGCAAAATGTCTTTTGTGCAAACTGTGCTGCACAGTTTTAAAAATACCTCAAGGAATCTTACTAAATCGTACGATCTCCGCAAATCTAATTGTTTCACGCGTATATATGATCACATTAGACTAAAGGACGACCATCATATGAACTAGTTTGCCATAAAAGTCCGACATTCCTCACCATTTCAATCTCCCTTCTGCACTGTTGACTACTGCCGTCTGCTTTTTGTTAATGCTAAGACTGAATGGTCAACGCTGCGTACTGAGGACATTAATTTCAAAGGAACTTTGCACTGGGGTGTAAAACACAGCGTATCAAATCTCCCGTGGTTCCTTAGTTCTGGTCTCGAATGGTAGAAGATTGCCACCGTTAATAGAGGACCACTAAGTAAAAGAAGTACCTGCAGAATCTCGGAATTGCCGTAACTGTGGAGCTGAAGGGTACATCTCGCATTTTTTTTAGTGAAATGTGTAATGTAGAACAAACAAAAACATGAAAATAAATCGATTCCAAACCTGTGTCCATATAATTATTATGGCCCTGTATCTCCTACTGACAAAGTGTCCGTGTGACTACTTTATTGTTTTTGAATCTGTTTGAGCGAAAATATTGGTTTAAGGCTAGTTAGAGTGACGCTCAATTTATAAGTGTAAACAAAGAGTTAATCTTAAGGAGACGAACGAAAATTTTTATTCTGTGAGTGTTCTAAACAAGGAAGGTACGTTTGGTAAACAAATGAGTCTAAACATTGCACTTTATAATGAAAGAACTGAGTGCTATCCATGATCAGGGCTTACAAGGGCTTAGAAATTGCACAAATACTATCGATGTGACAGAAACATGGGAAATGATTTGAGAGATGAATCTTCAGAACTTCTCCTGGTACAGAAAATTAGTGGACGTGATAAGAATAAAAGATACACAATCAAGAGAATGTTACGGAATACGAAAGATGGCACAATTTTATTACATCCATTGACAGAGACTAAGTGTAGTGATTTTAGTGGTCAGTCAAAAAAGTAACTGTTATATAAAATGATTGAGAGATTACCTAATTGCTTCTTACGGGTGGGATATCGGTGTACCAATTCTTACCTGATGGTAAGAGTCTGTAAACATCTTGGGCATCACTTGTTCATAAGGGGGCTGCATAGTGAAAATGTCAGATTTTGAAAAAGTAGAAACACAGGTATATAACGGTAGAGCGAATTGAGCATTGCAATGCGAAAGTACCAGGATTCTGTAGGAGTTCAGTAAGTAGTTAAAGATAATTGATATACTTTTACACCCAACAAGATAGTGAAAATGCTTAAAGCCATCGGCACACGGGACGAGGCAGCTAACATTGACATGCATGCAGACGTGTGTCCACCGTCACGGGAGACAGTAGCGTCGGCACACGGGAAGAGCAGGTTAACGTGATTTTGCGCTCTCAGCGATCTTCTGCGGCACTTGTCGACTTTATTTGGCTCTAAAACAATACAGTTTGTTCAATAAAATAGACGCGCGTAATATTGCTAGTGTAGCTCTATTAAAAAGCACATTTGCGCCCTTGTCCATATGCTGGTCATGTTCTTCTGTCTGTAGAATGCATAAATAAAAAATGTCAGTATCTGTGAGCATGTAATAAGACAAAAAGAAAAGATATATGGCCAATCAGTAAGGACAGCAGCTCATAAAAGTTCACTAAAATAGAGCAAACTTAGTCCTGACAGAGAATGTATTTATATAGACATAATATCAAGTATTCCATAAATTATTTCTATTAATTTCGTAAGAAAGTCGCGCAAACTTCTCGACGGCTTTTAGAAAAAGCGAAGATGAAAAAAAAAAAAAAATTGGATATAGAAGAACTCGACCACTCTACCGACCCAACTTTTGACGTCAAACGTTGTACCTCTATGCACGACGCTAAATTGTATCTGTGAAATTAGCGAATAATCTTATACAGACTTCTATCGCCGAAATATTATTGGTTTATGTTTGCTTGTAGCAAATTCTTACAAGAAAGCCACGTTTTCCATGAATCTTCAATGCGCTCAGATGAATGATGATCTGTCTTCAGTAGTGACATGGGCGAAAAACCTGGGGCTTAAACTAAATGCAAAAAAGACGCAAGTAATCTTAATAGCCCATCAGAAATTAATAAGTTCAGATTTCCGCGAACGGCTACCTCCTATTCTGCTCGACGGTACTCCAATACCATATCAGAAAACAGTGAAGAACTTGGGTGTAACTTTGGATGAGCATCTCAACTGGGCGGAGAATACAGTCGCAGTGTGCCGAAAGACGTCTGCTTGTCTCTATGCTCTCAAAAAGTTTCGGAACATATTTCCACAGGACTTGAAACGCCAGCTCGTGTAAGCACTCGTTCTACCGAACCTCCACTATTGTGATGTGATTCAACAAGGCATGAGTAGTGAAAACAATAGACGGCTGGAGCTAACCATGAATGCCTGTGTGCGTTACACCTGCAACATTCGCCGATATGATCATGTTAGTGCTTCATACTCCGAGCTAGGGTGGCTGCGGCCGGACAAATTGCGTGACTACCACACTCTATGTCTACTCCACCGACTCCTCGTCGCGCAAGCACCGCAGTACCTTGCTTCAGAGATTAAAAACCTGTCATGTCATCATTATCGAAACACGAGGTCACTCTTATTTGGTATCCTAACTGTGCCCACTCACAAAACAAAAACTTTTGCAAACTCCTTCTCAGTTGCCACTGTCCGCCTCTGGAACAAACTGCCCCTTACCTTGCGCAAAATTCGATCTCCTGCTGCTTTTGAGAAGAAGTTGAAGCATTTCCTACTATCATCCTCATAAAGTTCTCCATAAAATTAATGTACAAGGACAATCCCCTCATCTGTCAAATACACTCCTGGAAATTGAAATAAGAACACCGTGAATTCATTGTCCCAGGAAGGGGAAACATTATTGACACATTCCTGGGGTCAGATACATCACATGATCACACTGACAGAACCACAGGCACATAGACACAGGCAACAGAGCATGCACAATGTCGGCACTAGTACAGTGTATATCCACCTTTCGCAGCAATGCAGGCTGCTATTCTCCCATGGAGACGATCGTAGAGATGCTGGATGTAGTCCTGTGGAACGGCTTGCCATGCCATTTCCACCTGGCGCCCCAGCTGGACCAGCGTTCGTACTGGACGTGCAGACCGCGTGAGACGACGCTTCATCCAGTCCCAAACATGCTCAATGGGGGACAGATCCGGAGATCTTGCTGGCCAGGGTAGTTGACTTACACCTTCTAGAGCACGTTGGGTGGCACGGGATACATGCGGACGTGCATTGTCCTGTTGGAACAGCAAGTTCCCTTGCCGGTCTAGGAATGGTAGAACGATGGGTTCGATGACGGTTTGGATGTACCGTGCACTATTCAGTGTCCCCTCGACGATCACCAGTGGTGTACGGCCAGTGTAGGAGATCGCTCCCCACACCATGATGCCGGGTGTTGGCCCTGTGTGCCTCGGTCGTATGCAGTCCTGATTGTGGCGCTCACCTGCACGGCGCCAAACACGCATACGACCATCATTGGCACCAAGGCAGAAGCGACTCTCATCGCTGAGGACGACACGTCTCCATTCGTCCCTCCATTCACGCCTGTCGCGACACCACTGGAGGCGGGCTGCACGATGTTGGGGCGTGAGCGGAGGACGGCCTAACGGTGTGCGGGACTGTAGCCCAGCTTCATGGAGACGGTTGCGAATGGTCCTCGCCGATACCCCAGGAGCAACAGTGTCCCTAATTTGCTGGGAAGTGGCGGTGCGGTCCCCTACGGCACTGCGTAGGATCCTACGGTCTTGGCGTGCATCCGTGCGTCGCTGCGGTCCGGTCCCAGGTCGACGGGCACGTGCACCTTCCGCCGACCACTGGCGACAACATCGATGCACTGTGGAGACCTCACGCCCCACGTGTTGAGCAATTCGGCGGTACGTCCACCCGGCCTCCCGCATGCCCAATATACGCCCTCGCTCAAAGTCCGTCAGCTGCACATACGGTTCACGTCCACGCTGTCGCGGCATGCTACCAGTGTTAAATACTGCGATGGAGCTCCGTATGCCACGGCAGACTGGCTGACACTGACGGCGGCGGTGCACAAATGCTGCGCAGCTAGCGCCATTCGACGGCCAACACCGCGGTTCCTGGTGTGTCCGCTGTGCCGTGCGTGTGATCATTGCTTGTACAGCCCTCTCGCAGTGTCCGGAGCAAGTATGGTGGGTCTGACACACCGGTGTCAATGTGTTCTTTTTTCCATTTCCAGGAGTGTAGCAAAGCTAGCGTCTCCTATCTTGCTCCTGAGATGCCTTCCTCTTCATCTATCTCTATTAGCCACGCAATCTTCTTTTCCTTTATATTTCCTTAATTATGTTTCATCATGTCTCTATTCTTCTCCTCCCTTCACCATGAGTCTCCCTCATACTCCCTGCTGCCAGCACTCCTATCTAAAATCTGTCTCTTCAATAATGTCCAATTATAACAGTACTTGTGACCTAAGAATATAAACTCTATATGTATGTATTTTTCCAGGTGTACCTTTCAAATTGTTTATTTCACTTTTTGTACTAGATGTAGTTTAACATGCCTACTAAAACATATGAATGTAAAATAAGTAGAATGCCTGGTTAGATGTAAGAGAGGGCCTGATGGCCCTAATCTTGCCAGGTTAAATAAATCAATAAATAAAAATAAATAAATAAATAAAATATTCAATTTGCCAGTGCTTAGAAAAACCTTATTATAATGGGCGTTCAAAAAGAAACGAGCCGGAGTCTGGAATGCGCAAACCGGTGACAGGAGGGTAATATCGTGGCTTGTGTAACGAGGTGTGGTTCCAATCAGAGCGTGGAAGTTCATAGCCCGTCGCTAGAGGGCTCGCGTGCACGTCACGTGATTATACAGAACTAGCAGTAGCATGCATCACTCGTCCAAAGCTGCCAGTCGCATTGCAAGCAGTGCCATGGAGGCTTCAACAGAAGAGCAAACTATTGTTATTCGTTTTCTGATAGGAGTCGGAGGAACAGACATTTATCGACGAATGTCACAAGTGTACGGCGAACACTGCATGTCCCTTGCAAGAGTTAAGGAGTGGCACAAGCGCTTCAGGGAAGGACGGGTGTCGTTAGCCGATGATGAACGATCTGGAGCACCACACTGCATCACCGATGACATCGTCCAGCTGGTGGATGCATTCATTACCCAGGACCGCCGAGTGACAGTGAAAGCCATGGCCGCCGTGGACGGATTGAGGGTCGGAAGTGTTCACACCATCATGAAGGAACGACTGCACATGCGCAAAGTGTGTTCCCAATGGGTGTTCCACAGTCTTCACGCACACCAGCAAGCATGTTGAATGGCCCACTGTCTTGCTCATCTGCAGCGCTATGCCCGTGAAGGAAATGCGTTAATGGCACGAGCAGTGATTGGAGATAAGTCATGGTGTCATCACTTCGAACCAGAATCAAAATGACTAAGTCTCCAGTTGAAGCATCCAGGGTCACCACCACCAAAAAACGCCAAGGCAATCCACACGAGTGCAGGAAAGGTTATGCTGACGTTCTTCTTTGACCAAGATGACTCGCTTCTGATTCACTTCCTGCAGCACGCGACAACAGTGAATGCCTTGCGTTACTCGCAAACCTCGACCACCCCTCGCCAAGCGATCAAATCAAAACGACCAGGCAATGTTACCCTTGGGGTCATTCTGCTCCACGACAATGCAAAGCCTCATACAGCCAACACAGTCGCGGCACTCCCTCAGAAATTCAAATGGAAGGATCTCGGCAACCCTCCATACAGTCTGGACGTCTCTCCCTGTGATTACGTCAATTTGGTCCCCTTAAAAAGTCTCTGAAGGCAAACGATTCGCCTCGGACGACGACGTCCAGCTGTATCTGCGGAACTGGTTAACATCGCAGCCCCGGGAATTTTATGAGACAGCCATTCACCGCCTTGTGTCGCAGTGGCACAAGTGTGTCAACAGCGAGGGTCAATACAGGTAGGAGCCTCCGGCTCGTTTCTTTTTGAACGCCCCTTATACATTACTGACCATTAAAATTGCTACACCAAAAAGAAATGCAGGTGATAAACGGGTATTCATTGGACAAATATATTATACTACGGACAAATATATTATACTAGAACTGACATATGATTACATTTTCACGCAATTTGGGTGCATAGATCCTGAGAAATCAGTACCCAGAACAACCACCTCTGGTCGTAATAAAGGCCTTGATACGCCTGGGCATTGAGTCCAACAGAGCTTGAATGGCGTGTACAGGTACAGCTGCCCACGCAGCTTCATACGAAACCACAGTTCATCAAGAGTAGTGACTGGCGTACTGTAACGAGCCAGTTGCTCGGCCATCATTGACCAGACATTTTCAGTTGGTGAGAGATCTGGAGAATGTGCTGGCCAGGGCAGCAGTCGAACATTTTCTGTATCCAGAAAGGCCCGTACAGGTCCGCAACAGGCGGTCGTGCATTATCCTGCTGAAATGTAGGGTTTCGCAGGGATCGAAAGAAGGGTAGAGCCACGGGTCGTAACACATCTGAAATGTAACGTCCACTGTTCAAAATACCGTCAATGCGAACAAGAGGTGACCGAGACGTGTAACCAATGGCACCCCATACCATCACGCCGAGTGATACGCCAGTATGGCGATGACGAATACACGCTTCCAATGCGCCTTCACCGCGATGTCCCCAAACACGGATGCGACCATCATGATGCTGTAAACAGAACCTGGTTTCATCCGAAGACATGACGTTTTGCCATTCGTGCACCCAGGTTCGTCGTTGAGTACACCATCGCAGGCGCACCTGTCTCTGATGCAGCGTCAAGTGTATCTGCAGCCACGGTCTCCGAGCTGATAGTCCATGCTGCTGCAGACGTCGTCGAGCTGTTCGTGCAGATGGTTGTCGTCTTGCAAACGTCCTTAACTGTTGTCTCAGGGATCGGGACGTGGCTGCACGATCTGTTACAGCCCTGCGGATAAGGTGACCGTCATCTCGACTGCTAGTGATACGAGACCGTTGGGATCCAGCACGGCGTACCGTATTACCCTCCTGAACCCACCGATTCCATATTTGGAAACAGTCATTGGATCTCGACCAACGCGAGCAGTAATGTCGCGATACGATAAACCGTAATCGCGATAGGCTACAATCCGACCTTTATCAAAGTCGGAAACGTGATGGTGCGCATTTCTCCTCCTTACACGAGACATCACAACAACGTTTCACCAGGCAACGACGGTCAACTGCTGTTTGTGTACGAAAAATCGGTTGGAAACTTCCCTCATGTCAGCACGTTCTAGGTGTGGCCACCGGCGCCAACCATGTGTGAATGCTCTGAAAAGCTAATCATTTGCATATCAGAGCATCTTCTTCCTGTCAGAGACAGCAAAGGACTTGGAAGAGCAGTTGAACGGAATGGATGGTGTCTTGAAGGGAGGATATAAGATGAACATCAACAAAAGCAAAACGAGGATAATGGAATGTAGTCGAGTTAAGTCGGGTGATGCTGAGGGTATTAGATTAGGAAATGAGACACTTAAAGTAGTAAAGGAGTTTTGCTATTTGGGGAGCAAAATAACTGATGATGGTCGAAGTAGAGAGGATATAAAATGTAGGATGGCAATGGCAAGGAAAGCGTTTCTGAAGAAGAGAAATTTGTTAACATCGAGTATAGATTTAAGTGTCAGGAAGTTATTTCTGAAAGTATTCGTATGGAGTGTAGCCATGTATGGAAGTGAAACATGGACGGTAAATAGTTTGGACAAGAAGAGAATAGAAGCTTTTGAAATGTGGTGCTACAGAAGAATGCTGAAGATTAGATGGGTAGATCACATAACTAATGAGGAAGTATTGAATAGGATTGGGGAGAAGAGAAGTTTGTGGCACAACTTGACCAGAAGAAGGGATCGGTTGGTAGGACATGTTCTGAGGCATCAAGGGATCACCAATTTAGTCCTAATGGCTCGGAGCACTATGGGACTTAACATCTATGGTCATCAGTCCCCTAGAACTTAGAACTAATTAAACCTAACTAACCTAAGGACAGCACACAACACCCAGCCATCACGAGGCAGAGAAAATCCCTGACCCCGCCGGGAATCGAACCCGGGAACCCGGGCGTGGGAAGCGAGAACGCTACCGCACGACCACGAGATGCGGGCACACCAATTTAGTATTGGAGGGCAGCGTGGAGGGTAAAAATCATAGGGGGAGACCAAGAGATGAATACACTAAGCAGATTCAGAAGGATGTAGGTTGCAGTAGGTACTGGGAGATGAAGCAGCTTGCACAGGATAGAGTAGCACGGAGAGCTGCATCAAACCAGTCTCAGGACTGAAGACCACAACAACAACAACAAGAACAACAGCACGTCATCTTCGTGGTGTAGCAATTTTAATGGTTAGTAGTGTATATTCAAGGCCTGTGTTACATAAAATGCATCGAATAAGGACTTCTACTGATCAGTGCAAATACAGCATGGCGTCTTCCTTTCTGTGGATCTCGGGCTTTCTGCTTGTGACGTTGGAAGCGTTCTTGCCCCCTATCGGTTCTGCTTCACGTGGTACGTCGACGAAATATCGGAGTGTTTGTGTTTCACGTGAGGAAATGGCTCCTCAACTTGAAATAGCAGGAAGTGTCACAAAACACGTAAAGCACCACGTAGACGTTATCTAACTCGTCCCGCGTGCCGACCTGTACAGAGGCGAGAGAATAACAAGGTAAAGAAAACGCGAGAAAGTCTTCGTTGACGTGCCTAGTTGCGCAATATTACACGCTGATATGGCTGAAGGCGAGTGACGTAGTGTTCTGGAAGGATGGAAGGGGGTTCATTATTGGATTTGGGGACGTCAGTGGGCGTTGTGCCAATGCGCAGGAAAGCGACAGCACCTGGGTGTACACGTGAAAGTGTGCGGCAGGTGGCGGCCGGCCGTCGGCCGGGGGAACCGCGTGACGTCAGCTGCAGCGCATCGACCCCGCAGCCGCGCCGGCCACAAGGTCGACTGCAGGGCGGCGGCGCGGTCGCGTGGCCGCTCGCCTGTCGGAGGCTCTCACCACGTCTGCTGCTACTGCCGAGGTGACAGAAGTCATGGGATAGCAATATGAACGTATATGATGGGGGTAGTATCGCGTATATAAGGTATAAAAGCACAGTGCACTGGTGGACCTCTCATTTGTAGTCAGGTGATTCATGTGAAAAGGTGTTCGACGGGAATTAACAGACTCTGAAATCGGAAAGTTTTGAAACCGTTCTTTTAGTGGTACCCACGCAAGACGTTTGGAAGAGCACAAGGGCAATTTTAGAAGATGAGAAACGGAACTATCAGCTGTTGCGGAGCATGCTTTCCAGCCAGGAAACCACCATATTCGTTTCGAGGAGACACAAGTACTATCGGCCACAAGCGGATATTACGAAAGGCTCTACAGGGAGGCAATCGAAATCGCTAAACACCCTAATAATTTCAATCGTAAGGAGGAGGGCGTGAAATTAAACAGAATATGAATGCCGGTGTTAAAGAAGATGTGTACCACCCGTCCACTACTGTGTGATGGCAACGGCGATCGACGGCAACGGACAGCGGCCAATTGCACTGACGTTTTTAAAACACATGACGTCACGCCGCGGCGCGGGAGCGCGCGGACAAGGAATTTAGCGGCCGTCAGTAGCGAGCCAGTGGGTGTGTTGTACCTTCCATCGAGCTACAGAACCCCTTGAAGATGTCTCCCGCAGACGGAGACGAAACGTTGGGAATTAACACAGAATTCGTTAACCGACCACGGCATAACAGCCCGGATAATTATAATGGACTTGACATTTCCGGCCGTGAAAGTCTACATTTTAGTATGTTGGAGGTAGAGGCAAGTGGCATTCCATTCCGAAAATCGCAGGTAGCTGAGTGGTCGCCCGCACGGTAGCTCAGCGTGTTCGGTCAGCGGGTTAGCTGCCCTCTTCAATAGAAAAAACTGAGTTAATGAATCATCGACGGATTTAAACAAGCATCATGGTACGTCCGCCCCGAATACGTAAAACGAACACTATCGAACAAAATGATATTGCCGGCACGGTACCTCAGCGTGTTCGGTCAGAGGGCTGTGTGCTCTCTGTAGTAAAAAAAAACTGAGTCAAAGAATCAACGATCAACTTGAACGGATGTCTTGTGACGTCCACCTAGACCAAACGCAACGAACTATATCGAACAAAATGAAAAAAAAAAGCGATCAACACGTCAGAATGTCAATTCTAAGGGACCGGCTTCGATCCCAGGCTGGGTCGGAGATTTTCTCCGCTCAGGGACTGGCTGTTGTGTTGTCCTAAACATAATCATTTCATCACCATCGATACGCAAGTCGCCGAAGTGGCATCAAATCGAAAGACTTACACCCGGCGAACGGTCTACCCGACGGGAGGCCCTAGTCACACGACGTTTATTTTTACCGCGGGCAACGCATCAACCGACAGCTTTCACTTAGCGATGGAGAGCAGCGGTGTTTCCGTAGAGTTGTCGGTGGTAACAGACAAGCACCACTGGAGAAATCAGTGTGGGGTGTATGACGAACGTAACTGCCGTTAATGGACTATGGCAGCTCACGACCGACACGAGTGTCTTCTCTAACAGCACACAACGCCTGCAGCGCCTCTCATGGGCTCATAACCATATCTGATGGACCCTAGGCGACTGGAAAACTACGGCCTTGTCAGATTAGGCCCGATTTCAGTTGGTTCGAGCTGATGGTAGGATTCAAGTGTGGAGCAGACACCACTAGGCCAGGGACACAAGTTGTCAACAAGGCACTGCGCAAGTTGGTGGTTCCAAATGGTTCAAATGGCTCTCAGCACTATGAGACTTAACATCTGAGGTCATCAGTCCCCTAGAACTTGGAACTACTTAAACCTAACTAACCTAAGGACATCACACACATCCATGCCCGAGGCAGGATTCGAACTTGCGACCGTAGCGGTCGCGCGGTTCCAGACTAAAGCGCCTAGAACCGCTCGGCCACAACGGCCGGCTGCATTGTTAGTTCCATCACATTTTGCCGCCTGCCATATTTTACCAGTCTGCCCACCCTAAGACGTCCAGCATCTATAATGAGGGGTGGCCGCCCAACGCCACAATGCAACGTCTGGACGTGGTATCACGTTTCGTCATGTGTTGAACACACTCATCACAACACTCTTCGAATACCCGAAAAGGTGTGACATTGCAATTAGCCCGCGGTCAAAATCAGATAGATCGACAGTAGGTAGGTGGTAATAAGGTTCTGGCTGATCAGTGAATAACGACAAACAGAAGCAGTGGGCGAAGCGCACAACAGCTACACATACATATGCCAACTACAGTTGTCCACTCATTTCAGTCATGGCTGCGAGAACGATAATGACTTGTTTCAGACGTTAAAGGAATTCAGATCGATATATAAGCTCATCACACAAAACATTAGAGCGCCATCTGGGAGACATCATCATCATAATTATCTTCACTTCCTAGTATTACGCTAAGTGACTCTTCCGTCTTCAAAGGTTGTTGTCGAGCCATCTGCATTTCGCTCCTGGCCCTCATTGTGAGAAACCAGGTTTCTTTCCTGTACAGACGTCACAGCCTTGTATTTGTTTTTGTTTCGTTTCTAGCTCCTTTAAGGTTGTATTAACAACGCCAGACATACTGAAACTGATGAAGCTTGTTGTCTGTATCTCTATTTTACTGGTAACTTAATGTGTTTCCTAAACGGTTAAAACAGTTAACTTGTTCAGTTACTCTATTATTGGTAACAATTATTGATCTGAATGGCTCAATTCCCAAAATGCCATTATCTTCATTTTATTAACTGAAACTTCCATATTGTATTTTTGCCCAGGAGGTGCAACTTACTTGTGGTATGCTGTAGTTTATTTTCATCGTCAGATTCACTGAAGAGTCAAATAAGATGGTACACCTGCCTAATATCGTGGAGGGCCCCCGCGAGCACGCAGAAGTGCTGCAACACGACGTGGAATGGACTCGACTAACGTCTGAAGTAGTTCTGGAGTGAATTGACACCATGAACTCTGCAGGGTTGTCCATAAATCCATAAGAGCAAGTGGACGGTAGAGATCTCTTTTGTACAGCACTTTGCAAGGCATCCCAGATACGTTCAATAATGTTCATGTTTGGGGAGTTTAGTGGCCAGCGGAAGTGTTTAAACTACTACTGGAATTGCCCAACTCCGTCAACATGCACAATAGACATAAATAGATGTAGGTGAAAAGACACAAAGCTTACGTATCCGCCACCTCTTAGAGTCGTATCTAGACGTATCAGGGGTCCCATATCACTCCACCTGCACACGCCCCACACCGTTACAGAGCCTCCACGAGCTTGAAAAGTCCCCTGTTGACATGCAGGGTCCGTGGATTCATGAGGGTGTCTCCATACCCGTACACGTCCATCCGCTCAATACAATTTGAAACGAGACTCGTCCAACCAGGAAACATGTTTCCAGTCATCAACAATGCAATGTCGTTGTTGAATGGTTTGCACGCTGATAGTTGTTGATCGCTCAGCACTGAAAATGCAGCAATTTGCGGAAAGGATGCACTTCTGCCACGTTGAACGATTCTCTTCAGTCGTCGTTGATCCCGTTCTTGCGATATCTTTCTCCGACAGCAGCGATGCCAGAGATTTGGTGTTTTACCGAATTCTTGATATTCACGGTACACTCGTGAAATGGTCGTACGGGACAATTACCACTTCATCGCTACCTCGGAGCTGCTATGTCCCATCGCTCGTGCGCCGACTATAAAACTGCGTTAAAACTCAGTTAAATCTTGATAACCTCCCATTGTGGAAGCAGTAACCGATCTAACAACTGCGGCAGTGTTATATGGACGTTGCCAACCGCAGCATCATATTCTGCCTGTTTAAATATCTCTGCATTTGAATATTCATGCCTATACCAGTTCCTTTGGCGCTTCAGTGTACAGTGAACTCATCACCTACATAGAGGAAAGTGTTAAGGATTCAATAGTTTGATATCTGTAACCAATGATGTTCTGCTTGTTTCCATTTTTTAAAGATTTCAAAAAAATGGATCAAATGGCTCCAAGCACTATGGGGCTTAACATCTGAGGTCATCAGTCCCCTAGACTTTTGAACTACTGAAACCTAACTAACCTAAGGACATCACACACAGCCAAGCCCGAGGCAGGGTTCGAACCTGCGACCGTAGCATCAGCGCGGTTCCGGACTGAAGCGCCTAGAACCGCTCGGTCACAGCAACCAGCGTAAAGATTTCGTTAATGTATGTATTAAATAATGTCGTTGGTAAACTATACCCTTATGTGACGCCCTGATCCGTTGGTGTAAAGTATGAAATTGCTGCAATGTTCTCATCATTTATTTATTTAATAAAAATAACATAAATAACATAAATAATAATATAATACTATATATATTATATATCTATAATACATAATAAAAAATAATAATAATATCAATAATATAAATAATTTATTTATTATTTTAGTGTCTGTGTACATGTCTTTCAGTACCCCGTTTCTCCAGTGTGCTCCATATTTTCGACTTTACGCAATCGAAGTCTTTTGAGTAGTCGATGAACGCTATATACGTTTCCGTATTAAACACGTGCCTTTTTTCTATTACTTTAATTGTTTTGCCGGCCGGTGTGGCCGTGCGGTTCTAGGCGCTTCAGTCTGGAACCGCGTGACAGCTACGGTCGCAGGTTCGAATCCTGCCTCGGGCATGGATGTGTGTGATGTCCTTAGTTTCGTTAGGTTTAAGTAGTTCTAAGTTCTAGGGGACTGATGACCACAGATGTTAAGTCCCATAGTGCTCAGAGCCATTTTTTTTTGTAATTGTTTTATAAAATTATTTTTGTTCCACTTTCCCTCCCTCAAACCATTCTGTTCTTCTGAATGGAATGATTTCCTTACAGCCTGTAGTGTCTCCACGAGTTTTTTCAGGTAAGGTATATCACTAATTAGCTTTAGTAGGGCTACCATATTGTACGGTGTTGAATGCTACTTCTCACTCACTGCTCCAAGTAGTCCCAAACATTTTGTATGGGATCGGGTGCGTTAGTCAACCAGTTGATGTGACACAGAGCCCCTTGGGGCTTTAGACTGCCACCCTATTGCTAGGATACTACAAGGAGTAGAGATTTTGTCGATTGAGTCTGATATGGAGATAGTGCAGTTTTGTGGTTAGCCGTTAGGTTCAAGCGTTAAGCTAATGTACTCCAATTTTCGGACTTTCCTATGTTTCAATTAATTTATGCTCTCACCAGAGACAGATTGAGTGAACTTCTCGAGCTCTTTGTCAGCGAACAAGGGTTCTTGGAGAGATTATCTGGGATAATCGCTTGCGAAAACCTCTTCAGCGACCGTAGAGGTTAGTTAACTACTAAATATTATTTTATAGTTGGTGGGGGAGGAGTGGATAAAAGGTTTGACGTTTGACTATATGGAGGACCTCCATGGCTAGTATAACTTACTGTGCTTATAGACGACTGAGACAAACAGTTAACAATATTTTGGAAGTCATGCGGCCCCAGGATCGTTCGTGCGTGATTTTCGCCGGAAAGCCTAAGAATTTCGAGGAACTTGATTGGTTGATATCGATCAGGGAAAGTTTTTGCTTAACTGTGGAAAGAGGGGGCAGCGAGCCACGAATCTATAGCAGCAAGTCCTGTGAACCTGGGAGCGGGAAGAGAAAGTGAAGTCTCTTCTCAGATGGGCATTTGTTTTTGGTGTAATCGGCCTGGGCGCATCTCTAGAGACTCTAAGAATCGGGGCCCTAATCTTAAGAACAGCTGGCGGTGTCTGCGAGGCGGTAGGCCGCCAAAATGTTGTGATAATGCATCATGGAAGTGAACCGCTGATTTCTTTTCATTTGTACTGCTGTTAACCACGAATGTGTTGTACCTTACTGGTTCACCATTAGTGCGAATGTCACAGGCACTTTTGCAAATTCGCACGTTCGCAAACGGTTAATCACAAATGCCTTAGTGTGAATGGGGAAAGTTTGCCGTTGTCGGTAAGGTGCGGGTCAGTGCGAAAATTCGGGGTTTGTCTAGGCCATTGGAGTTCCTGGAACATCTGACCTTTCTTCATGTGTTATTTTGAACTGTAAATAGTTACAAAGACATAATGTGCTTTGTATTATCCTGGGAAAATTTTCCTGTTTAAATTTCTGCCGAAGAAGAAGTACAGACTGTGTGAGCATAGTTGCGTCCGTGATATTCATTCATTGGAAGTGATCGGAAATAAATTTCGGTTACACCATCTTAAACCACGAGACTCACAGGAAATGCTGAACTTGTTGCATCAATTTCCTGATGTTTTTACGAACCTATTAGGCGATGCAACCAAGCTCAAATCCGACATTCAGCTAACGGATCAGGGGCCAGTACGCCACTTCCCTTACCGCCATTTCTCACCCAAGATGTGGGAGTTGAGACAGATTATCAACCAGCTGCTAGGGGATGGAGTGATTAGACCCTCCACTTCGCCTTATTTGTCTCCTACGCTTTTACGTCCTAAAGAGGAAGGTAAGGTGGGTTATCTGGCCTTGAATCGAAAGTTTGCATTTGAGTCAGTTCGATTACCAGGTAACAACCTCTTTACGTGATTTGCAGGAGCCTGTTATTTCACAGCGCTGGATTTAAATAAGGCTTATTATCAGACACCTTTAACCGAAAGATCCAAGCCCCTTATAGCCTTATTTACTGATTGGAATCTGTTTGAATTCATCCGAGTGCCGTAGGCTTGGCAACTTGCTGTGCTATCCCGCCGATCTTGGGAGTTTCAATGTTTTAGTTCATCTATAATTATTTGAATGACATGGCCATCTATATTAGTACTTTTACGGAACATCCTCATCACTTGAGGCGGGGTTTTCAGGGCCTAAGGAGGCTGTCCTTACCGTGAAGCTTACCAAGGTTGATTTAGCACGTCTTGAAATTCACACTCTGAGACAACTGATTTTGGCTCAAGTGATTCAAGTTGATCAGGAAAGGAGTAAAGCTATTCATAATTATCCTCCCATCGCCCCTCCCCCCACCCCAATCGAAAGACAAAAGGGAAATAGCCTCATTTATTGGGGTGATCAATTTCTTCCGAAAATTCATTCCCAGATATGCACAGTTGGCCTCGCTATTTAATCAACTTCGTAGAAAAGGTGAGATTTTTGCTGGTTTGAGAGCCAACAGGCTGCATGTGACACATTTAAGATGGCTGTAAGTACTGCACAATTTGTAGTGGTCCCAAATTTTGGGAAGGAATTTGCGTTTCAAACAGATGCATTTAGTGCTAGAGTAGCAACAGATCTGCTATAGGGAACGTCGACCTATCGCTTACACCTCCACGTCCTCATTCGGAAATTTACAGGAAAAACAAGATGAAGATGAGCATTTGGGGAGCGTTAAGAGGCAGCTGATTGAGTGGACACCAGTTGATTAAAGGTTTCTTGTGCTGTTGTACCTGTTATGGCGAAAGAACGCATATTTGTTTACCCAAGCAGCACTTTCAATAATTCCATCAATCATTGTGCGGGAGACACTTAGGGACTTACAAAACGAAGTTAAAATTATGGATCATCTAACATGGGCCATGTGGATTTTCGACGTGAGAAAGCTTCTGGTTTAAAGTGTGGAATGTAAGTATACAAAGCCTAACCGGAATACCAGTAGAGGTTTGCCAATTTCTAATCGGGAACAGAAACGCGTGGACAAGTTTTTTGTCGATTATTTGGGGCCACTCGCTCAGACCAGTAACAGGAATAAATATATCTTGGTCAAGGTAGACACTTTTAATCGGTTTTTGTGGATATTCCATAGCAGCGACATAACTGCTAATGTTCGACATCTGAGAGGCATTTTTTCCTGTATTTGTCCGCCGAGCCTGTTTTGCCAATTGCCAATTTGATATCCCAAGTCGTCACTGTTTCCTATTATCAGCAACATTCGTTTACATTTTCTTGCGTTGCTGCAGTGTACTGTATATGTAGCACAGCGCGGCTCCACTGTTTGTATATGAGCACCAAAGTGTAGGCAAGGAGTTACTGTGGTCTTAGAACGAAAACTTTTCGATCGACCCTTGTACTAAATTTCAGTGAACGTAAAATTTGTAGTACCCTTAAAATTTTGTTTTGGCTTCATTGTAGCTAGCAATTTTTACTGGGCCGTATGCCGTTTGGTGAGACTCCTAAACATAATGATTGGTTTCAGCATTTGTGTTCTTCGTCCGTGATTGTTCTTTGTGTTTCATACCTTATTATGAAAGGCTTTTATCACTGGTATTTACCATTGGTGAAATTACTAAGAGTAATTTTGGATTAGCCCTGCATCATTATTTCTACAGTGATACTGACCTATATCTGCTTGTGATTAAAATTATTTTGGCTTACCCACGAAACATGCCATAAATTGAGCCTTAAGCCAATTTTACAGTTCCTAAGTTGGTATTTGGTTCTATTAAATTTACGGTGTATGAACAAAGCCAGTAAGCGATTAACTATTTAGCAGCAACTGTTGAGTATTTAGTTTGTAATTTGATTAATCTTGATTTGTAAGTCATTGTGCTGTTGCAATTACAAACTTTTTTGCCCTAAGTGTGCCAATTACTTGTAATTTGGCCTTAAACTGTATTTATTGGTTGTTCTTGATCTCTTTCCCCAGTTAACTACTTGTGCTTCATGTTTTAAGAAATTTAAAATATATTTTGCTTCCTGTGATCCCATTATTAGTGTATTTCCTCACTGTTAGATTTCTGTCTATTTTCAATAAACTCGTGTCTAAATATACACACATCTAAAGAAGTTTTGCGTCATCTCTGTTCCGAGAGCTCCGGAACCTGTACTGAAAATTGGAATAGAGATCAACAAAAGCAACATTTCCATCCTTTTTATTGCTCATGAAGACCACACATTGCATGTCGTACCACCACACAGTGATATCTTCAAAGGTGGTGGCCCAGATTGCTGTACACATCGGAACCTGTAATACCCAGTAGCACGTCCTCTTGCATTGATGCATGCATGTATTCGTAGTAGTATACTATCCACAAGTTCATCAAGGCACTGTTGGTCCAGATTGTCCCACTCCTCAAGGGCGATTCGGCGTAGATCGCTCAGAGTGGTTGGTAGGTCACGTCGTCCCTAAACAGCCCTTTTCAATCTATCCCAGGCATTTTCGATAGGGTTCATGTCTGGAGAACATACTGGTCACTCTATTCGAGCGATGTCGTTATCCTGAAAGTAGTCATTCACAAGATGTGTACGATGAGGGCGCGAATTGTATTCCATGAAGACGAATGCCTCGCCAATATGCTGCCGATATGATTGCACTATCGTCCGAAGGATGGCATTCACATATCGTACAGCCGTTACGAGGCCTTCAACCAGCGGCGTACGTCGGCCCAACATAAAGCCACCCCAAAACAGCAGGGAACCTCCACTTTGCTGCACTCGCTGGACAGTGTGTCTAAGGCGTTCACCGAGCGAGGTGGCGCCGTGGTTAGCACACTGGACTCGCATTCGGAAGGACGACGGTTCAATCCCGCGTCCGGCCATCCTGATTTAGGTTTTCCGTGATTTCCCTATATCACTTCAGGCAAATGCCGGGATGGTTCCTTTGAAAGGGCACGGCCGATTTCCTTCCCCATCCTTCCCTAACCCGAGCTTGTGCTCCGTCTCTAATGACCTCGTTGTCGATGGGACGTTAAACACTAATCTCCTCCTCCTCCTCTAAGGCGTTCAGGCTGACCGGGTTCCCTCCAAACAAGTCTCCAACGATTGGCTAGTTGAAGGCATATGCGACACTCCTCTGTGAAGAGAACGTGATGCCAGTCCTGAGCGGTCCTTTCGGTATGTTGTTGGGCCCATCTGTACCATGCTGCACGGTGTCGTGTTTGCAATGATGGGCCTCGCCAGGGACGTCAGGAGTGAAACTGCGCATCATGCAGCCTATTGCGCACAGTTTGAGTTGTTACACGTGTAAGGTGTTACCCTACAAGCATTCATGTACATACTTTGCGTTGAATTAGGTATCATTTGATAGGTTGTAAATCAT
This sequence comes from Schistocerca serialis cubense, assembly GCF_023864345.2. Taxonomy (NCBI): domain Eukaryota; kingdom Metazoa; phylum Arthropoda; class Insecta; order Orthoptera; family Acrididae; genus Schistocerca; species Schistocerca serialis. The sequence continues at coordinate 697,494,724 of NC_064641.1, read as the reverse complement.
ATATATATATGAATAGTTCAAGAAGACTGGCATTGTCAAGTACACCTTGTAAACAGTTGTTCACGCTTATTGCATGAAAGGTGATGGAGTATCTTTATTATCAAAACAGCGTAATGAATGATTGCCTATACTAGTAGAGGTTGGAACACCAGTGGAAATGAAATGGCAGCCCACACAGGTGTGTTGGTCCTGCTTAACACAGAAAGAAGTACTCTGATAAGCATACGGTCGGGGCACCTGAGCACTGAAGCACAATACCACAATTAAGAGATCCTAAGATCTGCTTCAGGGGGTAGTCAGACTGGGCCAAATCTTTATTTTCGCGTTCAGTATTTTCGTTGCGCACATTCATTTTGCTTCCGCCTGGAGTAGCATCTTCGAAACGGCGTCCTTTGGCTGCACGAGAAGCATTATTCAACATGGTGGCGTTGCTGTCAGGGCTCCTCCGAGCCATAATCCGTAGGTAGCGGTCATCCGCTGCAATAGTAGCCCTTGGGCGGCCTGAGCGAGGCATGCCATCGACAGTTTCTGTCCCTCTGTATATCCTCCACGTCCAAACAACATTCCTTTGGTGCATTCCGAGGCGCCTGGCCACTTCCCTTGTTGAGAGCCCTTCCTGGCAGAAAGTGACAATGTGGACGCGATCGCACCGCGGCACAGACCGTCTAGACATGGTTGAACTACATTCCTGGTGGAATGACTGGAACAGATCGGCGGTCGGGCCCCCTCCGTCTAATAGGCGTTGCTCATGCATGGTTGTTTACATCTTTGGGTGTGTTTAGTGAAATCTCTGAACAGTCAAAGGGACTGTGTCTGTCATCAATATCCACCGTCAAGGTCTGTCTTCATGAGCTCTGGGAACCGGGATGATGCAAAACTTTTTTGGTGTGTATTTGTGGTCCCAATAACATTCTGCTCCTCATCCAGCTTCCTACCATTTCAGCTGCCTTTCAACTTACTTTCGTAAGTAAGTTTCAGGTCGGCAGGTAAGTTTAATGCTGACGTGGTTTTTCTCCGAGATCTTCAGGCAGAGGAGGGCAAAAACATGCTTTCGTTGATATTGACCAGACAACTGAGCTCTAAAATTGTGAGTAACCAATAGTAATGCACGTTTTCAGAGGTTACAGTTTCGGAGTTAACAGGTCAAAATCATATTAAATGTTCAATAAAGTATCACTATTTAAACTATTTTCCTTATACTGTTACGCTTTTGCGTAAGCTTGCTCTCGCTGTTGCTGGTCTCCTTAGACTGCATTATCCTTTAAAGTTGTTTCTTCTGTTTGGGACATAAATAATTATTTTTGAGCATGCATGGACACGCAAGTTCTACTTCACAAAACAGAGGACAGCTTGCGAAACAAGAACACGGAATTAAAGACACTGCTGGAAAAATAATTAATGCAACTGGAATGACGACGTTGATTTGAATCCTGATGGTTTCAGTGTCGTCCGCCAATAGAGTAGTGGCATAGCTACCAGAGCATCATCTGTATCTATCCTTTAATATGGAAGCTCACAGCCAGGAGGCTCATTGTGGTGGTAATGCGTGGAGCAAGCAGGCAAGCATATCACGGTGACGCACTCGTGCTTCCTACAGTTATCTGAGCGAGTTTGGAAGGAGTCACACTGTGGACTTCCGTGTGGCGGGATTGGCCTTTTGGAGAATTGCCACACAAACTGCACGTTCTGCGTCAACTGTGCAACGGTGCTGGTATCAGCGGCCACACGAACATTCTTATACGTGTAGACGTGGTTTTGGACTTCCACGCAGCACAGACGCCCACCAGGATCATAGAATTGTAAGAGCAGCAGGGGCAGATCGTAGAGCTACCACAGTATACCCGCGCTGGATTAGCCGAGCGGTCTAGGGCGCTGCAGTCATGGACTGTGCGGCTGACCCCGGCGGAGGTTCGAGTCCTCCCTCGGGCATGGGTGTGTGTGTTTGTCCTTAGGATAATTTAGGTTAAGTAGTGTGTAAGCTTAGTAGTTAAGTCCCGTAAGATTTCACACACATTTGAACTTTTTTTTTTACCACAGTACAGGCAAGAGGGCTTGTGAGCCCATAGGTGTCAACACGAACTCTTTCGAACGGGTTATTAGCAGTGAGACTATGGACACGCCCACCTCAATCCCGTTTTCCACTCATGCCACATCATCGACATGCACGGCTCGACTGGTGCCAGCAGAGGATCGGCTGGAAGATGGAAAGGCTCGCTGTGGTCTTCAGAGATGAAAGCAGTGATGGTCGTAGACCTGGTGAGCGCTGTCTCGTAGAGTGCATTCGTCCAAGAGACACTGGCCCCAACCTAGGGTGGGGTGCGATAAGCTACAGCCTTTGGTGTTTCGGAATGGGACGCTAGCCAACACTTCATACCCGTAGACTGTTGTTGACACCATTTCTAATACTCGCCAACACACTGTTCGTGACACTCAACGTCCTCTGCAATAAGTGCAGCAACTTCACTAGCCAGCACGATCTCCGGATTTGTCACCAGTCGACCACGTGTGCGATACGATGGCAAGAGAAGTGATTCGTGCGAGTCGTCAACCAACAATTCTGCCAGGACTAAGTAAACAGGTCGAGCAGGCATGGCATAACATCCCTGGAAGGCATTCGCCATCTGTACGATAGACTTGGTGCCAGAGTCAGCACCAGCACTGCCGCCCATAGTGACTACAGCATATACTACACTACTGGGCACTAAAATTACTACACCAAGAAGAAATGCAGATGGCAAACGGGTATTCATTGGACAAATATATTATACTACAACTGACATATGATTACATTTTCACGCAGTTTGGGTGCATAAATCAGGAGAAATAAGTACCCAGAGCAACCACCTCTGGAAGTAATAACGGCCTTGATACGCCTGGGCATTGAGTCAAACAGAGCTTGGATGGCGTGTACAGGTACAGCTGCTACAGCTGCCCATACAGTTTTCATACGATACCACACTTCATCACGAGTAGTGACTGGCGTATTGTGACGAGCCAGTTGCTCGGCCACAATTGACCAGACGTTTTCAATTGGTGAGAGATCTGGAGAATGTACTGGCCTGGGCAGTAGTCGAGTCGAACATTATCTGTATCCAGAAAGGCCCGTACAGGACCTGCAACATGCGGTCGTGCATTATCCTGCTGAAATGTAGGGTTTCGCAGGGTTCGACTGAAGGGTAGAGCCACGGGTCGTAACACATCTGAAATGTAACGCCCAGTATTCAAAGTGCCGTCAATGCGAACAAGAGGTGACCGAGACGTGTAACCAATGGCACCCCATACCATCACGCCGGATGATACGCCAGTTTGACGATGACGAATACACGCAATGTGCGTCCACCGCGATGTCGCCAAACACGGATGCGACCATCATGATGCTGTAAACAGGACCTGGATTCATTCCAAAAAATGACGTTTTGCCATTCGTGCACCCAGGTTCGTCGTTGAGTACACCATCGCAGGCGCTCCTGCCTGTGATGCAGCGTCAGGGGTAACCGCAGCCATGGTCTCCATGCTGCTGCAAACGTCGTCGAACTGTTCGTGCAGATGGTTGTTGTCTTGCAAACGTCCCCATCTGTTGACTCAGGGATCGAGGCGTGGCTGCACATCCGTTACTGCCATGCAGATAAGATGCCTGTCATCTCGACTGCTAGTGGTACCCGGCCGTTGGGATCCAGCACGGCGTTCCTTATTACCCTCCTGAACCCACCGATACCATATTCTGCTAACAGTCATTGGATCTCGAACAACGCGAGCAGCAATGTCGCGATACGATAAACCGCAATCGCGATAGGCTACAATCCGACCTTTATCAAAGTCGGAAACGTGATGGTACGCATTTCTCCTCCTTACACGAGGCATCACAACAACGTTTCACCAGGCAATGCCGCTGCCTGTGTATGAGAAATCGGTTGGAAACTTTCCTCATGTCAGCACGTTGTAGGTGTCGCCACCGGTGCCAACGTTGCGTGAATGCTCTGAAAAGCTAATCATTTGCATATCACAGCATCTTCTTTCATGTCAGTTAAATTTCGCGTTTGTAGCACGTCATCTTCGTGGTGTAGCAATTTTAATGGCCAGTAGAGTAGATATGGGTATTTCAGCATGGGTCGACACCTGGTACCTCAGAACGGCTTGTGCTACTGATCTGTAAATGTATTCATTTCATGTACTCCATACTCCGTGTTGCAACAATAAGTCTTGCATGAACTGGAAACCTCTAAAAAGGTGTACTAACTTTTTTCCGGCAGTGTGTGTCAGCCTTCCAGTGACAGAGACGTCTCGCGCTACAAGTTGAGGGGACAGGTGAGTCCGAGATGAGCAGAACCTGTAGATGGCTGGCACCGCCACACTGAACAACGTCAGCCGTCACTGAGCTTTAAAAAGACGCTGACTGGCGCTGACCTCGCCCACTTCCTGTCACTGCAGAGGCCGCCACCTCCGACGCCACGGGCGCCGCTAGTCATCTGCCACTTATGTATGGAGACTTAGTTGCTACCACACCACTGAGCTACTACCTGTTAGCAAGGAAGTCGAAAATGATTTCTCCCTTCGCGCACAACGATCCCTTTTCTCGCATGTGTCAGATGTCTTAAGTTTATTTGCTGTGTGTAAGCGAATGTACCGGGTACAGAATATGATGTCATGTCTCTGTTGTATCACGACAAGAGAGAGGATGGAACTCGATGTTGGCATAGAGCGTACTCCTCTCGAATAGCACCAACGGGTCCGCTGGTTTTAACGTCCCCATCGGCGGACAGATCACCGTCAACAGTGGCTCGTGCCCTCATTCCATTGGTCACTGCGGAGAGATCTGTAATTTAATCCAGGACATTGGCGCATAATTTGGCGACTAGGAACATTACGCTACTACCTGTGCTCCGCGTGGTCGGCCGAATACTGAAGCCGAAAATTTCTTCCACCATTAGGTCTACGACTGTATAAACACTACGCAAGTTTGAAGCACATGGCGGATGTTACACGTACCAATGATATCGATTTTCTGTTCTATTCCGTTTGAAATTTGAGCCAGGGAAAAACTACTGTCGAAATGCCTGTTTACGCTCCATAATCTTCCTTATCTTTTTTCAGTCAGTCTCGTATCCCACTGCCGTCCGGAGCGTCTGCCGACATGTCTTCGGTCTGAAATCTCACAGACTGGACTATCTTCAGTGATGAGTCCTGCTTCGGAGTGAGTCCCGACGACCAGCGAAGGCGTCTCTGGAGATGCAGTAGATAGTGCTCCGATACCAATGTGACTGTCGCCGCCTTATGGACCGACAATCAGGAGTGGTTGGCTGGGGTGTCATTTCTTTTCATTGCAGGATGGCCTTTGTTGTCATCCGAGGCACCCTGACAGCGCAGCAGTACATCGACGATATTCTCCGCCCCATTTTGTTGCCATCGACAAGACATCCAGGGCTTACATTTCAGCAAGATTACGTCCGCCCACACACGGAGAGAATTTCTACTGGTTCTTTTTGTGCTTGCCAAACCCTACCTTGGCCGGCAAGGTCTCTTAGAACGTGTCTTCATTTCTCTTTAGTCTTGCTTCCAATATCAACCGCATCGTCAGAACTCCCTCTCTGGTGCCTTTACCTTTCATAAAGCCAAACTGTTCGTTATCTGACATATTCTCAATTTTCTTTCCCATTCTTGTGTATATTACTGTCAGTAGCCAGCGTGCTTGACCTGTTAAGATGAATGTGCGATAATTCTTTCACTTGCTGGTTCTTGCAGTCTCCGGAACTGTGTGGATCATGTTTTTTTCCGAGAGGCAGATGGTATACTGCCAGACTCATACATTCTGCACAGCAATGTGAATAGTCGTTTTGTTGCTACTTTTCTATAATTTTTTTTAGAAATTCAGGTGCAATGTTATCCATCCCTTCTGCCTTATTTGAACCTAAGCCTCGCAAAGCTCTTTTAAATGCTGATTCTAATACTGAAACCCCTATCTCTTCTATATCTACTGCCGAAACTTTTTCTGTCGCGTCAACGGACAACTCTTCCCCCTCACAGAGGCCTGCAATACTCTTTCCACTTATCTCCACTCTCCTACGCAGTTAAGAGAGTAATTCCCATTCCACTCGTAACATTACCAGCCTCGTTCAAAGTATTATACACACATCAAAAAATGTTTTGCATCACCTCGGATCCGAGAGTTCCGGAACCCGTATAGAAAAATGGAATAGAGATCACATAACCATCATTTCCGCCCTTTTTATTGCTCATGAAAACCACACATTGAATGTTGTACCAACATACAGCGAGACCTTCAGAGGTGCTGGTCCAGACTGCTGTACACACCGGTACCTCTAATACCCAGTAGCACGCCCTCTTGCATTGGTGCACGCCTGTATTCGTTGTGGCATACTATCCACATGTTCATCAAGGCACTGTTGGTCCAGATTGTCCCACTGCTCAACGGCGATTCGGCGTAGATCCCTCAGAGTGCTTGGTGGGTCACGTCGTCCGTAAACAGCCCTATTCAATCTATCCCAGGCATGTTCGATAGGGTTCATGTCTGGAGAACATACTGGTCACTCTATTCGAGCGATGTCGTTATACTGAAGGAAGTCACTCACAAGATGTGCACGATGGGTACGCGAATTGTCGTCCATGAAGGCAAATGCCTCGCAAATATACTGCCAATATGGTTGCACTATCGGTCGGAGGATGGTATTCACGCATCGTACAGCCGTTACGGAGCCTTCCATGACCACCAGCAGCGTACGTTGGCCCCACATAATCCCACCCCGAAACAGCAGGGAACCTCCACCTTGCTGCACTCACTGGACAGTGTCTCTCAGGCGTTCAGCCTGACCAGGTTGCCTCCAAAAACGTTTCAGACTATTGTCTGGTTGAAGCCATATGCGACACTCATCGGTGAAGGGAACGTGGTGCCAATCCTGAGCGGTCCATTCGGCATGTTGTGGGACCCATCTGCACCGCGTTACACGGTGTCGTGGTTGCAAAGATGGACCTCGCCGTGAACGTCGGGAGTGAAGTTGCGCATCAGACAGCCCATTGTGCACAGTTTGAATCGTAACACGAAGTCCTGTGGCTGCACGAAAAGCATAATTGAACATGGTGTCGTTGCTGTCGGGGTTCCTCCGAATCATAATCCGTAGGTAGCGGTCATCTATTGCAGTAGTCATCGACAGTTCCTGGCCGAACAACATCGCTTTGGTTCACTCTGAAACGCCTGGACACTTCTCTTGTTGTGAGCTCTTCCTGGCAAGAAGTAGCAATGCGGACGCGATCGACCCGCGTTATTGACCGTCTAGGCATGGTTGAACTACAGACAATACGAGCCGTGTACCTCGTTCCTGGAGGAATTACTGGAACTGATCAGCTGTCGGACCCCCTCCGTGTAATAGGCGCACCTCATGCATGGTTGTTTATATCTCTGGACGGGTTTAGTGACATCTCTGAACAGTCAAAGGGACTGTGTCTATGATACAATATCCTCAGTCAACGTGTGTCTTAAGGAGTTCTGTGTATTTATGAATGCTATTACTAGTTTCAATTTGTGTTTGGTTCTTCATAACGAACTCCAAGAGAGGATATATAGACTGTGAATCTATTTTTAGTGAGCTTGATTTTTTCAACATTTGTTTGCATGAAGTTCGAATTAGGACACTAAATGTTACCCGTACAGCGCGTGTCTGTGCAATTAAGAGTTTCTGTCTCTTTGTGGAATTGCCCAAGAAAGTTATTCCATGAGTGAGTGAAGGGAAGTATGCAAAGAAAACTAATTTTCTGATGCAAATGTTACGGAGCTATATCGCTTGAGAAGGTCTATGATTTGTGATTTCCAATTTAAATTCTGATCAGTATGCACGCCCAGGAATTTTGTGTAAGCAGTTTTATATATTACCTTTCACCTGTGTTATATTGTTAGTCTTGATGATACTGCTTGGATTCTACTGACTTGAATTAACTTTTTATCTAAATTAAAGAATTACCTATTTACTGAAAACTAGTAAAAATAATTTTGAATATGTCCTTATTGCTCCTTTGTAGCTGTAGTTCTGCTGAGCTTGATTTTGATGCTTTACCAATGTAAAATGAAATGTCATACACATATAGGTTCAAATGGCTCTGAGCACTATGGGACTTAACATCTGAGATCATCAATCCCCTAGAACTGATAACTACTTAAACCTAAGTTACCTAAGGACATCCATGCCCGAGGCAGGCTTCGAACCTCCGACCGTAGTGGTAGCTCGGTTCCAGGCTGCAGCGCCTAGAACCGCTTAGCCACACCGGCCGGCTGCACATATAGCAAGAGCAGAAGTGAATCCAGCATTGAACCCTGTGAAACGACTGTAGGAGAAGGAAGCATTGCCAGACTTCGCATTGTTTCACTTTCCCCGAGGTTAAAGTTGTTACGCTGTTTTCACAGCTTGGAAATTTGGCCCTCCAACAGCGCAGATCCATTCACCTCAGTTCCGCTGCGTTCAGGAGTGAGAGCCAAGATAAATAATGCACTCGCTACTTACAAGGGAACCTCCCCATCGCACTCCCATCAGATTTAGTTATAAGTTGGCACAATGGATAGGCCTTGAAAAACTGAACACAGGTCAATCGAGAAAACAGGAAGAAGTTGTGTGGAAGTATGAAAAAAAAAAGTGAAATATACAAACTGAGTAGTCCATGCGCAACACAGGAAACATTAAGGATAATATGAGCTGAGGAGCGCCGTGGTCCCGTGGTTAGCGTGAGCAGTTGTGGAATGAGAGGTCCTTGGTTCAAGTCTTCCCTCCAGAGAAAATTTTAATTTTTTATTTTCAGACAATTATTATCTGTCCGTTCGTCCGTCCCATGCGATCACTTTTTTGGGAGTGATTATCACATCCAAAAGAAAACCTAAATCGGGCAAGGTAGAAGAACCTTTTTACCCATTCGCCAAGTGTACAAGTTAGGTGGGTCGACAACATATTTCTGTGACGCACATGCCGTCACCAGTGTCGAATCGAATACATCAGACGTGTTTTCCTGTGGAGGAATCGGTTGACCTATGACCTTGCGATCAAATGTTTTCGGTTGCCATTGGAGAGGCACGTCCTTTCGTCTACTAATCGCACGGTTTTGCGGTGCGGTCGCAAAATACAGACACTAAACTTATTACAGAGACGTCAATGAACGAACGGACAGATAATAACTTTGCGAAAATGAAGAAAGTAAACTTTTCACACGAGGGGAGACTTGAACCAAGGACCCCTCGTTCCGCAGCTGCTCACGCTAACCACGGGACCAGGGCGCTCCTCAGCTCACATTGTCCTTGATGTTGCCAATCTTGCGCATGGACTACTCAGTTTGTATATTTTGCTTATTTTTTCATAGTTCCACAAAACTTCTTCCTGTTTTCTCGATTGATCTGTGTCCAGTTTCTCAAGGCCTATCCACTGTGCCAACTTATAACTAAATCTGAGGGGGGTGCGATGGGGAGGTTCCCTTGTTAGAGGTGACTGGCCAACCTCGCCCGATGACGCAGTGGCACACGGCAGTGTCGTGGCGCTCAGTTAGGAAGCAGCCGCCGACGGGAGAAACGTTTGTCGCCTCGATTTCCACGGAGAAGACAAGGAGATGATACGTACAAGCTGTTCCCGTGATGGCGACGCAAAACTTCAAGGGTGATGGGTGATTGATTGATGTATAAATTTGAGACAGTTATTCTCGCCGTGGAAACGTGAACATTAGAAAATTTTAAAAATGCAGTAGAATTTTTTCTTATACTAAATAGACAAATTTTTGACAGTAAAGCATTACATCACTCTACACTGTTTTTGACGACTTTTACTGCTTCAATATTTCTTCAACTTATCACAACAGTAGTAAATTTAAAATCCTGGAAGTGGCAGTCGGTGACGTTTCGCCTACTGGATGAAAAATCCGATCTGATTCATAGATTCATTTACTCACACACAGTGATTTAATTATATTGATAATTTTGGGAATCATATAAATCTATACACACATATTAAAAAAATGACTGACAGCGCTGGTGGAGTTACTAATGGCCGTGCGCACTATAGCGTGGGCTCATGGGATTCTCATTCGTCCCCAGAAACTGCTGCTTTCCAACATAGTCACTGCTTGAATTTTCTCATGTTGAGAGATCAGAAGCAGCGATCTGTTTTACTCGAAAGGAACTTCCTAAAACCAAGGTCACATAAATATTTCTTTATTTACAATGAAACGGTTGTTTGTAAATAAACAAATAAATTCACTGTGCTTCCTCTTCTTCTCCAATTCTCTTCCTACTAATGCCTATTGAAGTCCACAGAACGTATTAAACTGGTAAAAGTTGGCTCCTACCGGTTAATTTAAGGTAAGTTCTCGCAAATAATAAGTAAATAACTTTTGTCATGCATTTTCAAAAAAATGGTTTTAAATGGCTCTGAGCACTATGGGACTTAACATCTGAGGTTATCAGCCCCCTGTAACTTAGAACTACTTAAGCCTAACCAACCTAAGGACATCACACACATCCAGGCAGGATTCGAACCTGCGACCGTAGCGCTCACGCGGTTCCAGACTGAAACGCCTAGAACCGCTCGGCCACAGCAAGCATTTTCATTCACTTATAAAATCTGTATGTTAGGTTCAAACTTTCTGTAACGTCATAGCAGAAGTTTAAGTAATTCTTTCTGCGATAGTGGCATTAGCTCATACTGAAACACTTTAGTATTTTTTATCAGTTTGTTTCGTATATTTTCTCTAAGCATGTCTTGAAGTGTCGCATATTTGACATCATATACAGTTACGCTTCAATTCGAATACTAACAATTGTCTTAGGTACGGTAGTTCTTGGTAGATTGCACCATTCTACTTGAATGTGTTATTTCATTTCCCATGGCTTTCAGCTTCTAGGGATCCGAACCATTTATTGGCTGTATTACCCAGTAGAGGTCGTAAGGGAACGTGGCTTTGTATCGAAACAAACAGAAGTATTTGTTTAAAATTATAACACGTGCAATACACGAAATCACCTAAACGACAGCATCGTTAGCTGTTTTTCTTTTATTCCTGTTTCTGTGCAATTTTACACCGCAAGACAGAGTAAGCACAGTACAACACAATCTGACTTACAACACTCAAGCAGGCAACTATTCGTTCTTAGCAGGCGAAGACTACCGCTACAAGCAGAGCGGTGTTACCTGTATTCTACACTGCCTCATCCTATTGGGGCGCACTGCTAATCGAACTGCGGCATCTACGTCACCCCTACGCCGTTTGAGACGATATGGCTGTCCCCAAAGAGCAAACTCTTCAGCTAGGACCAATTTAGAGTCATGATAATTTCACGCTAATACCAAGTGAGCTGGTACTGACGCAGAGAAAGTCCCAAATGAGAATATTCCGGAGCGGATTTCCAGTTTCAGTATTTGTCTTCTAACCAAGGGAATCTTCTGGAAAACCATGGTCAGAACCAAGGGGATAGCAACTATGTTTAATTCAATTCTGGGACAATATGTCTCACACAAAAATATAAAATTCTAGTCTGTGTGTAAGTGTATATGTTTATGTGGATACAAACTGATGAGTGGCTCGTCTTATACAAGATACCTATGTCGCTGCCGACTGCAGGCGACGAGAATGATGGCAACGTACTGCATCCATACAGCACTAGCATGAGATGAGGCGTATAGCAGATTTATATTGATGGATGATGGTACCGGACTGAAGACACTCGACATTTTTTTCATCTTTTGTTCCCTACTCAAAAGAGTTTGTTGGGATACTGTACAATGGAGCAAAGGGTATCCCAAATGGAAATATTTACGAGTGTCGTCGGTTGCTGCACTCGTCTGATAACCACGGAAAACTTTAGGAAAACCTTGACCCAAACTGAGGGCCAGGGTATACACTCCTGGAAATTGAAATAAGAACACCGTGAATTCATTGTCCCAGGAAGGGGAAACTTTATTGACACGTTCCTGGGGTCAGATACATCACATGATCACACTGACAGAACCACAGGCACATAGACACAGGCAACAGAGCATGCACAATGTCGGCACTAGTACAGTGTATATCCACCTTTCGCAGCAATGCAGGCTGCTATTCTCCCATGGAGACGATCGTAGAGATGCTGGATGTAGTCCTGTGGAACGGCTTGCCATGCCATTTCCACCTGGCGCCTCAGTTGGACCAGCGTTCGTGCTGGACGTGCAGACCGCGTGAGACGACGCTTCATCCAGTCCCAAACATGCTCAATGGGGGACAGATCCGGAGATCTTGTTGGCCAGGGTAGTTGACTTACACCTTCTAGAGCACGTTGGGTGGCACGGGATACATGCGGACGTGCATTGTCCTGTTGGAACAGCAAGTTCCCTTGCCGGTCTAGGAATGTAGAACGATGGGTTCGATGACGGTTTGGATGTACCGTGCACTATTCAGTGTCCCCTCGACGATCACCAGTGGTGTACGGCCAGTGTAGGAGATCGCTCCCCACACCATGATGCCGGGTGTTGGCCCTGTGTGCCTCGGTCGTATGCAGTCCTGATTGTGGCGCTCACCTGCACGGCGCCAAACACGCATACGACCATCATTGGCACCAAGGCAGAAGCGACTCTCATCGCTGAAGACGACACGTCTCCATTCGTCCCTCCATTCACGCCTGTCGCGACACCACTGGAGGCGGGGTGCACGATGTTGGGGCGTGAGCGGAAGACGGAATAACGGTGTGCGGGACCGTAGCCCAGCTTCATGGAGACGGTTGCGAATGGTCCTCGACGATACCCCAGGAGCAGCAGTGTCCCTAATTTGCTGGGAAGTGGCGGTGCGGTCCCCTACGTCACTGCGTAGGATCCTACGGTCTTGGCGTGCATCCGTACGTCGCTGCGGTCCGGTCCCAGGTCGACGGGCACGTGCACCTTCCGCCGACCACTGGCGACAACATCGATGTACTGTGGAGACCTCACGCCCCACGTGTTGAGCAATTCGGCGATACGTCCACCCGGCCTCCCGCATGCCCACTATACGCCCTCGCTCAAAGTCCGTCAACTGCACATACGGTTCACGTCCACGCTGTCGCGGCATGCTACCAGTGTTAAAGACTGCGATGGAGCTCCGTATGCCACGGCAAACTGGCTGACACTGACGGCGGCGGTGCACAAATGCTGCGCAGCTAGCGCCATTCGACGGCCAACACCGCGGTTCCTGGTGTGTCCACTGTGCCGTGCGTGTGATCATTGCTTGTACAGCCCTCTCGCAGTGTCCGGAGCAAGTATGGTGGGTCTGACACACCGGTGTCAATGTGTTCTTTTTTCCATTTCCAGGAGTGTATTTTTCATATGTGGACAAACTTGCCAGGTGATGACTCAAGTCAGGAAGATTGCAAACTCATGATTCTGAGATTAACCTTTTATTCTCCTGTGCCGGATCTGATCCGAAAGACTCATTTTGAACTTTGGTTCAAATGTCGGACAATGATCAACAATATGTTTTTGTTACTGACTACATTCTGTCGTAGCCAGTCTACCAAGCTTCGTCATGGAGCACCTACTTTGATAATCAGATAGTACAAGTTTGTGTAATTCTAAGTAACTTAGTTCGACATGTTGAAGTGATAATGTCGCTTTTGTTCTGATTTCACATGATTTTGTATTCAGATGGCAGGTAATTTACGATGGGAGTGTCAAGCGCCTTCTGAAGGATGCTGAGCAAGAAGAAATTTCTTGAGGAGAGTGATGGTTCAAATAGCTCTGAGCACTATGGGACTTAACATCGGAGGTCATCAGTCCCCTAGAGCTTAGAACTACTTAAACCTAACTAACCTAAGGACATTACACACATCCATGCCCGAGGCAGGATTCGAACCTGCTACCGTAGCGGTCACGTGGTTCCGGACTGAAGAGCCCGGCCACAACGGTCGGCATTCTGTGTGTGTGGGTGGGGGGGGGGGGGGGAGGTCGGGGGGGGGGGGAGGTCTCAGCGATAAAATGTTTTATAAAGGTTTGAAATTATGTGAAAAGTTTGTCGGAAGTCGCTAATTGGTCTCATTCTCAAATACTGGATGAACAAATTCCGAATATTTGCGCGCTGTCGAAATGTTCAAATGTGTGTGAATTCCTAAGGGACCAAACTGCTGAGGTGATCGGTCCTTAGACTTACACACTACTTAAACTAACTAACGTATGCTAAGGACAACACATACACCCATGCCCGAGGAAGGACTCGAACCTCCGGCGAGAGGGGCCGCGCAGTTCGTGACATGGCGCCTCTAACCGCGCGGCCACTCCGGAGGGCTGTCAGTCCTTTCTGGACTAACACACAGTTTCCAATTGTAACGCTTGTCTTACTTCTTACCTTTTGATGGCAGATTATGGCAACTATTAATTTTTAAATGCGATCATTAATCACGCGAAATATTGAGTATCAAATTCCTGTTGCACCTGAAAGACATCAGGCAAGTTCCAACTGGAGTGGGTTCTGGGTTCCGGAACAGACGCTTAGTAATTTATAAATTTTACCACATTTGTGGCCGGCGAGAATCAGCTTCCAATCAGACGATTCTTTGTCTATTCAATCCAAACCTTATCTACTACGCTACACACCACTTTCGTTCCTAATTGGCTCTCCGAATCCGGCATCTCAAAGAGGTTCTACATGGCATTCTGTTGCGCGTGTGAGATCCAGTCATGCTTTCAGAGAGCGATTTCCCTGTGGAGAAAGATAGAGTGCCATAGACTAGAAGTATCTTGCGAGTGTGTGCTGCATACTGCTCATGTTGTCAACATTAAGCTATTTTCGTCGCGCTCACTCGTGTTATACAGTAGTAGTAGATTCTGTTCTTTTGTTTTTTCGATATCTTCGTTATTGTGCTTTACTTTCGTAGAAAGTTTCAAATGTTCCACGACGACTTCGGTATTTTTTCCATTGAGTGTTCTTATACAAACGGGGTCACATATCTGAAAGCGAAAAATTATTTAGGTTTTAAAATAACAGAACAGAGCTGTCACTCGCAATGCAGGTAAATAAAAACGTAAGCTGGCGAAGTAGTTTCCATTACATAACGTTTTAAATGTAAAGGTCACCTTCAGTGAAAGCGACAAATACAGTTCTTTAGGACGTTATTAGTAAAGTAAGCAAAAAATATTGGATAAAGTAAACGGGTACCATTTATTCCTTTATAATAATTGTCCGTCGTGTTTGTATGCATCTAGTTCCCCTACCAAATAAATGTTTAGAGATGTTGCTTTACTTCTCTGAATACTACAAAATGAAACAAAACTTATCAAGGACGTACGTTAGGAAGCTTACTTTGACCATTAAAAACCTTTGTCACTGTTAGTTCTGCAATTCTGACAAGTGCCATGCCGAAGTGATGTGACATGGCGTGACGTACAGGGTGAATACTCGCTGACGTGACAGTCTCGTGACGTGATCTCCGTTCATTTTGCTCATCAATGCTAAGAACCCAGTTTATTCCAGGCATCGAATGCAAATTGTTACACTGTCTGCAAAACTCATGTACCAAATCCAAAGCACCTACGGAGGGACTCTGTCCGCAGTAGCACTATGACGACATTCAAAATTTATAGGATGCATTACGAATCAAATTTACACAGTACCGAGAGCACGTGACCACGGCGGCAATGTTTGTTGACAAGATAAAATCGATTCTGCGCGCCAGAAGGCTCAAAAACGGTTCAAATGGCTCTGAGCACTATGGGGCTTAACATCTCACATCAGTCCCCTAGAACTTAGAACTACTTAAACCTAACTAACCTAAAGACATCACACACATCCATGCCCGAGGCAGGATTCGAGCCTGCGACCGCAGCAGTCGAGCCGTTCCGGAGTGAAGCGCCTCGAACGACTCGGCCACCGCGGCCGGCTCTGAAGGATCCTGAGAAATGAGTTACCCAAAACAACCACCTCTGGCCGTAATAACGGCCTTGATACGCCTGGGCATTGAGTCAAAGAGCTTCGATGGCGTGTACAGGTACAGCTGCCCATGCAGCTTTAACACGATACCACAGTTCATCAAGAGTAGTGACTGGCGTATTGTGACGAGCCAGTTGGTCGGCCATCGTTGACCAGACGTTTTCAGTTGGTGAGAGATCTGGAGAATGTGCTGGCTAGGGCAGCAGTCGAACATTTTCTGTATCCAGAAAAGCCCGCACAGGACCTGCAACATGCGGTCGTGCATTATCCTGAAATATAGGGTTCCGCAGGGATCGAAAGAAGGGTAGAGCCACGGGTCGTAACACATATGAAATGTAACGTCCACTGTTCAAAGTGCCGTCAATGCGAACAAGACGTGACCGAGACGTGTAACTAATGACACCCCATACCATCACACCAGATGATATGCCAGTATAGCGATGACTAATACACGCTTCCAATTTGCGTTCACCACGATGTCGTCAAACACGGTTGCGACCATCCTGAAGCCCTAAACGGAACTTGGATTCATCCGAAAAAATGATGTTTTGCCGTTAGTGCACCCAGGTTCGTCGTTGATTACACCATCACAGGCGCTCCTGTCTGTGATGCAGCGTCAAGGGTAACCGCAGCCATGGTCTCCGAGCCGATAGCCCATGCTACTGCAAACGTCGTCGAACTGTTCGCACACATGGTTATTGTCTTGCAAACGTTCCCATCTGTTGACTCAGGGATCGAGACGCAGCTGCACGATCCGTTAAAGCCATGCGGATAAGATGCCTGTCATCTCGACTGCTAGTGATACGAGGCCGTTGGGGTCCAGCACGGCGTTCCGTATTACCCTCCTGAACTCACCGATGCAATATTCTGCTAACAGTCATTGGATCTCGACCAACGCGAGCAGCGATGCCGCGATACGATAAACCGCAATCGCGATACGCTACAATCCGACCTTTATCAAAGTCGTAAACGTGATGGTACGCATTTCTGCTCCTTACACGAGACATCACAGCAACGTTTCACCAGGCAACGCCGGTCAGCTGCGGTTTGTGTATGAGAAATCGGTTGGAAACTTTCCTCATGTCAGCACGTTGTAGGTGTCGCCACCGGCGCCAACCTAGTGTGAATGCTCTGAAAAGCTAATCATTTGCATATCACAGCGTCTTCATCCTGTCGGTTAAATTTCGTGTCTGTAGCACGTCAACGTCGCGGTGTAGAATTTTTAATGGCTAGTAGTGTAATTCTCTACGGGGAGTGTCTGCGATTGAACAATACGCGAATGAAAATCAGTTCTTAAAGTTGAGAATGTGACAGGCAACGTTCACCAGAAGTAGCTTCCACCTCACACCGTAATATTGAGGATTATCGATGTAGGTGTCGCGAGATGTTGGTGGCACGTGCAGGAGGCCATGTTGACGGGTGGAGCTTCTGCTGGTGCAGGCGGGCCGCGTGCTGCGCAGCTGGTGACGTATCAGCGGGTCCTATTTGTGCCCGCGATAGCGGCGGGCAGGCAGCTGCGGCGCTCTGGCATTTCCGCTGACTGCACGCAGGACGGCCGCGTAGCGCGTGGGTGGAGCGCCGTATCAGCTGCTCCCTGCGGGAGGCGCAGGCACGGGGAGATAGCCGAACCACGAGTACACCCATCTGGGACCGCGCGCTTCTGCCTGGCGTCTGTCTAATCCTAATGTGGGGGCCGCGATACACGACCACCCTTCTGAGCCTCACACTGCCTTTCTACACGGATCATTTCGAAACTAATTCCTCTATAGGGTGAAAAGTATGTAAACAGACAAACCCTGGGAGGTTGTAGGGGACATCAAAACAAATATTTTTCCCCAACGACATTTTTTCCTATGAGGAGTATTTAACCCGGTAGAGGAAGATTTCTCTGGCGGAAAATTAATTAAACCAACAAACACTCTTCCATTGTTTTATGACCAAGAGACAACACATTAACACAACCCAATTTCAATTAGAGTAGATTTGCAAAAATGTCTCCATTGACACGTAAACAAAGGTTACACCGTCGGATCATGTTCTGTCTGACACGGGCAAAAACCCCAGGAGTATCCTGAATTGTTCCTGCTGCTGCTACTATCCGAGCAACCACATCCTCTTCTGATGCAACAGGAGTTGCGTAAACAAGGTTGCGTATCTCTCCCCACACAAAAAAGTCCAGAGGGGACATATCTGGGGATCGAGCAGGCCATGGTACAGCACTACCTCTGCCAATCCACGTTTCTGCGAACCGTCGGTCCGGGAATCGACGCACATGACGACTGAAATGTGCCGGCGCCCCGTCATGTTGGAATCACATGCGTTGTCATGTATGGAGCGGGACGTCTTCCAGCAATTCTGGCAATGCTCTGGCGAGAAAATTGTCATAGTGCCTGCCATTTAATACCCTAAGTAGCAGATACGGCCCAACTGAAAAGTCCCCAAAAACACCGACCCACACATTAACGAAGAACCGCACTTGATGAGCGCTAGTAAATGTGGCATGTGGGTTATCCTCACTCCATGCATGTGAATTGTGCATGTTTTTGCAGACTCCATCACGCCCGAACGTTGCTTCATCGGTAAACAACACAGAGGATGGAAATGTAGGATGCGTTCACACTGTTCCAAGTACCACTGCGAAAACTGTGCTCTGGGTGGACAATCAACTGGTTCCAGGTTGTGGACACGCTGTAAGTGAAATGGATGTAACGACTGCTCTCGAAGGACTGTTCCTACATTCGTCTGATTCGCCCCCATGTTACGTGCAATTGCACGAGTGCTGATTGAAGGATCCCGCTCCACATGCAGCAAGATAGCTTCCTCAAATTGCAGCGTTCTTACCTTGGGACGGCGTCCCTGTCCAGGTAATCTGCTAAATGACCCGGTCTCACGCAGACGTTGGTACACAGCAGCAAAGGTCGTATGATGCGGGATACGGCGATTAGGATATTTTTGTTGATAAACCCGCTGTGCAGCTCGTCCGTTGTGGTGCACTGCGTAGTACGCACCAACCATATCAGTGTACTCACTCCAGGTGTATCGGTCCGTTAGTAAACACAGACAATGCGCTGCTACATTGGTGGACAAAAGTTGTCTACAATTGAAGAGCGTAATACGCCCTCTAACAACTGAAGAGCGTAATATGGCTTCCACCGGTTTAAATAACCCCACAGGAAAAAATGACATTAGGGAAAAATATTTGTTTTGATGTCCCCTACAACCTCCCAGAGTTTGTCGGTTTAAATACTTTTCACCCTGTATATCAACATCTATACTGTGAAAACCACCTTACAGTGTGTGATGCAAAAATCTACAGCTACAGCTACGTATATACTGTGCAAGCCACCGTATGGTTCTTTCCTTTTCTGTTCCACTCGCAAACAGAGCCAGAGCGAAACGACTCTCTATATGCCTCGGTAGGGGCCCTTCTTTCTCTAATCATACGTCCACGATGCTTGTGCGATATGTACGTTCGAAGCAGTATAGTATTGGAAACCAGTATAAAGGCAGGGCTCCACAAAAGTAATTGTACATTGTCTGAAGCATACGTATATCGAATTTACTACGAAAGTAGTAGATACATACACTGAAGAGCCAAAGAAATTAGTACACCTACCTAACATCGTGTAGGGGCCCCACGATCATGCGGAAGCACCGCAACACGACGTGGCAAGCACTCGACTGATGTCTGAAGTAGTGCTGGAGGGAACTTACAGCATGAACACTGCAGGCCTGTCCATAAATCCGTAAGACTACGAGGGGGTGGAGATCTCTCCTGAACAGCACGAAGCAAGGTAACCCAGATATGCTGAATAATGTTCATGTCTGAGGAGTTTGGTGGCCAGCGGTAGTGTTTAAACTCAGCAATTCTGGACGTGTGGACTGTCGCATTGTCCTGATGGAATTTCCCAAGTCCGTCGGAATGAACAATGGACGTGAATGAACGCAGGTGATTAGACAGGATGCTTACGTATGTGTCACCTGTCAGAGTCGTATCTAAACGTATCAGGTGTCCCATATCACTCCAACTGCACACGCCCCAGACAATTACCGAGCCTCCACCAGCTTGAACAGTCCCCCGCTAACATGGAGGATCTACGGATTCATGAGGTTGTCTCCTTACCAGTACACGTTCATGCGTTCGATAAAATTTGAAACGAGACTCGTCCGACCAGTCCCACCAGTCATCAACAGTTCAATGTCGGAGTTGACGGGCCCAGGCGAGGCTTAAAGACCTGTGTCGTGCAGTCAACAGGGGTACACTAGCGGCCCTTGGGCTCCGAAAGCCACATCGATGACGTCTCGTTGAATGGTTGGCACGCTGACACTTGTTGATGGTCCAGCATTGAAATCTGCAGTAATTTGGGGAAATGTTGCAGTTCTGTCATGTTGAACGATTCTCTTCAGTCGTCGTTCGTCCCGTTCTTGCAGAATCTTTTTCCGGCCACAGCGATGTCTTAGTTTTGATGTTGTACCGGATTCTTGATATACACGGTACTCTCGTGAAATGGTGCTACGGGAAAGTCACCACTTCATCACTACCTCGGACATGTTGTGTCCCATCGCTCGTGTGCCGACTATAACACCACGTTCAGAGTCGCTTAAACCTTGTTTACCTGCCATTGTAGCAGCAGTAACCGAGCTAATATCTCATGTAGGCGTTGCTGACCACAGCGCCGTATTCTGCCTGTTTGCACATCTCTGTATTTCAATACGCGTCCTTATACGAGTTTCTTTGGCGCTTCAGCGTATAAGACACAATCACGACGGAATTATATAGTTTCTTTCATAACACGAGTAACAAAAGAAGGCGTTTGCATTTCCTACTTAGAAACTGGTATAGAAGCACTCTCCGTCCTGTTGTGCTATCACATTGCTAGTACTTTGTCCAACCTCTGTCCTTCTTAATTCTCTTCGACATTGATTCTAAAAATGGCTCTGAGCACTTTGGGACTCAACTGCTGAGGTCATTAGTCCCCTAGAACTTAGAACTAGTTAAAAATAACTAACCTAAGGACATCACAAACATCCATGCCCGAGGCAGGATTCGAACCTGCGACCGTAGCGGTCTTGCGGTTCCAGACTGCAGCGCCTTTAACCGCACGGCCACTTCGGCTGTTAGGATTTGTAGTTCTTGCAGTGAATTTGTCATCCACTTTTAGTTTCGATGTTTTCGGCTCACATACGGCCTCAAATTATCTTCGATGTATTTAAACAGGCCTTGCAAGTATTCCCCAAAGGTTTTCCGCGGGGTTTAAATCAGAGCTACGTGCAAGCCACGGCAGCATATCGATATCTTTAACTTCAGACCGCTTTTTGGTTGTAGTTGAAGCATGTGCAGTTGCATTATCTTGTAGAAACATTACACTTTCGTCCCTAGGTCCTCATACAGTCTAACCAAAACTCCATCTAACATCTCAGTGTAGACGTTAGAGTTCATTCTAGTCTTCTGTTCATTCTTACCTGCTGCTATGTTATCAGAACATGCCACTCATATTGAAATCCAGCCTGCCCATCTAAATTAAACTTCTTCTCATCACTGAAGATCACTTTGTGCCATTCTGAAGTCCATAACATAAGACTTTCGAGAAACTTCAATCTAGCCTGTTTATGTTTGGAGTTTAGAGTGGGTTTCTGCAGCAGTTTCTTGAATGTGAGATGAGTGTCATGTGACGCAATTTGTCGTGCACGGCTGGCAGTTATTGGCAAAAGTAAATCAGCAACAAGCTGAGAAGAATAACGGTTTGTAGACCTTGCTTTGCTCAAAAGTAAATCTTTCTGTGTCTCAGATAATTTTCTACTTTGCCCATATTTTCGATCTGTCCATATCGTGTGCCCAATCTAACGAAATTATTAGTCAGTGAACTTGAACTGTTCATCTTCTAGGCAGTTTGATGATTAGAGAGTCCCATTTCCCTCAACGTACCGATTTTTGCTTTTTCGGCACATGATTACTGGGTTCCGAATGGCATTGTGACAGTCGTGGTTTACGTACGCAACACGCATTGTCATTAATGGTGTCTGTTTCCTATATGCAGTAAAGGTTCGTACGCACACAGTAACATCGCACAGAGCCGACTGCCTTTATACAACACACTACCGCCTGAACCGTTGGTGTCTCCTTACATTCTGTACTACTGACGTCAAATGCGGTATCATTTGACTGCATTTGTCGGTAATTCTGGATATAATACTATTCGAGACATACTGTGCTCAACTATTCCGACCGACAATATTAATTTTCTCACAAATATCTATGCTTTTATACTGAATCGTTAGGCAGTCAACCCCAAACGCTAGTCCTTAAATTTTTCCCAGTAGTGCTTCCCGAAAAGAATGTCACCTTCCTTCCAAGGATTCCCGTTTAAGTTCCCGAAGAATCTGTATAATACCTGCGTGTTGTACGAACCTACTAGTAACAAATCTAGCAGCCCGCCTCTGAACTGCTTCGGTCTCTGCTTTTGATCAAACCTGGTGCGGAACCCAAACACTCGAACAGTACTCATCAATGGATCGCACTAGTTCCTATACGTGGCCTCCTTTATTGATTAACCAAACTTTATTAAAATTCTCCCTATAAACCGAAGTCAACCATTCGCCTTTCCTGCTACAATCCTTAGATGCCCATTCTATTTCGTATTGCTTTGCAACGTTCCGCCTAATGTTTTATCAAGCAGCTCGCTATTCATGCTGTACTCTGATGTTATTGGTTTGTTTTTTCTACTTATCTGGATTAACTTACATTTTTCTATACTTTGAGCTAGCTGGCATTAATGACACCAACTAGAAATTTTGTCAAAATCATCTCGTATCCTCCTACAGCGACTGAATGACAATATCTTCCCGTACATCACGGCATCATCATCAGGCAGTTGTAGACTGCTGTTTACCCTCTCTGCCAGAGCGTTTATGTATATAGAAAATAACAGTGGTCCCATCACACTTCCCTGGAGCTCTGATGAACACTCGCCATCGAGCGGTATCTTAGATATCTCATGCAACGCGCCAGATTCTCTGACTGTAGCCACAAGCACATTTAGGTGTTGCCGAACTGCAGCCAGCTCCTCTTATGCCCGCACACAGCATGCACACATGCTACCCATCTCAGAATTTTTAACTTAAGAACTCTGTATAAAAACACAGGCAGACGCCTAGGTACCAACTTGCTGACATTCTGATTTGTCAAAAACGGAGACTGGCGCCTTATGAGCGGTGAATCTGGCTCTAGCAGAAATGAAAACTACGCTACAGATAGCCTGACAATACTTTTCAGTTATAAAAAAAGTGAGAATAAATCTCTTAAATAGAGAGAGAAAAAAAAACGCATGAAATTTAAGAAATCCACTACTAAGAAAACACAGAAGTCAAATACGTATTTTGTAGTTTCCAAGTGTGTAGCAGATGGCAGTAGGAGCCTGACTGTATCTTCTTGTTTCTTATAAGAAAAAAAATGGTTCAAATGGCTCTGAGCACTATGGGACTCAACTGCTGAGGTCATTAGTCCCCTAGAACTTAGAACTAGTTAAACCTAACTAACCTAAAGACATCACAAACATCCATGCCCGAGGCTGGACTCGAACCTGCGACCGTAGCGGTCTTGCGGTTCCAGACTGCAGCGCCTTTAACCGCACGGCCACTTCGGCCGGCTCTTATAAGAAAGGTGACAGTGTCAGCCAGTATAGTTTTGTATCTTCTTATATCTTCTTTTATCTTAGAAGAATGACGACGATGTCAACCTGTATGGTTTCGTCTATCACCTATTTTCAAAGTTGTAAAGTCCCTTTGGTACACCCTACATTACGTCCGTAACTTTACAACATTGAAAACTAATATTGATTTAATTCATCTAATCTACATACGTAGTTTTCCTGTCATTTTATAGCAAAACACAAGCTCAGACCGAAGCAACTTATTCTCTCGTATCACGTAAAGAATTTCGGAGGTTGTAGAAGTCAAGGCAAAGACAATACCCATGGATAAGTCGATCTCTTACGAAATTACAAGGTAGCATGATAATGTGGGTACTGTGATTGAGTTCTATACCAGGATCACCCTTGACACAGACCCACCCTTAAGATCCACTACTGTGATATGTGCACAATGGACTATACAGGGTGGTCCACTGATCGTGACCGGGCCAAATATCTCACGAAATAAGCGTCAAACGAAAAAACTACAAAGAACGAAACTTGTCTAGCTTGAAGGAGGAAACCAGATGGCACTATGGTTGGCCCGCTAGATGGCACTGCCATAGGTCAAACGGATATCAACTGCGTTTTTTTTTAGAAATAGGAACCCCCCATTTTTTATTACATATTCGTGTAGTACGTAAAGAAATATGAATGTACTACGGTATATTGATAAGTTTCACTTATGGACCGTCTGACAGCAACTGAATAAAACACAATTTTAGTGCCAGAAAATAAAGGCGAAACGCGTATGGCACTAAAATTGTGTTTTATTCAGTTGCTGTCAGACGGTCCATAAGTGAAACTTATCAATATACCGTAGTATTACGCGCAACTGAGGAGGACAGGACCACAAAAGTTAAAGATGTCAATACAGCTATGTCAAGCATTCCCTGTCAACGTGTACAACAGGTTCAAGAAAATACATCTGAGACTCCATAAGACGATACAGCATATAAAATTCAACAGAACGTGCAAAAAGAACAATTTAATTCCAAGTTACATTAATGTAAAGGTTAAAAACAGTTCTACAGTGGCACAAAAGTCGAAATCATTTGCAGAACAATATTGGTTACTACATGAAATTAAGATGCTCTATTCGAAAAAACAGCACCTAACATGATGCTCTATGAGACTCATCTAGAATTGGCAAAAAACGTAGGAAACGCCGCAGTTTTCATGGCACTAGTAGAAAAAACTGAGCACAACACATACATAGCAATGAAACATTTACAAAACAAACATAAGCACAAGATAATGAAACTAACAGTAAAAAAGACGCAAAAATACATTTACATTTTAAATGTGAAACCACATGAACACCAACACACATTCCATCCACGCTTAGTTAACCTAACAGAGACAGAACTACACGAAAACGAAAAAATGCTCTTGGAAAAAGGTTTGAAACACTGCACCAATAGCAAAGTGAACAATCAATACATAGAAAATCTCATAGTAGAAACCGAAAACATCCTTACACGTGAAGAACAACAAAATAATTGTGAAATAAACATAGGACTGACAAGAGAACTAGTAAAAGAAGAAATAAAAGGCATAATAAAACAAGCACAGCAGACACACAATAAGAACAACCAAACAGAAGCAGCTACTATGAAAAGGTTAAAACAAAAGTTAACAAACAACAACGTATTAATAACAAGAGCAGACAAGGGAAATGTAACAGTACTCATGGATAAAGAGCAATACATCACAAAAACCAAGAAATACATAAACACCAACGCAATACAAAAACTGAAGTCAGATCCAACTACACGATTCCAGGCAAATGTGAAACGAACACTGAAAAACATTGAACACACACTCACAGACAAACAGAAATACTACTTAACACAGAAAAACCCACAAGCACCAACACTCCGCAGCCAACCGAAAGTACATAAAGACGGAATGCCAATGAGACCTGTTATCAACTTCAAGAAAGCCCCAACATACCACACAGCCAAACACCTCCAAAAGTTAATTACAAACCACTATAAAGTAGAAAACAACAGAACAGTGATAATCGCAGGAAACCTAATAGAAAACATACAGAACATACAGATACCACACACAGCATCACTGATTTCATTCGATATAGAAAATATGTATACCTCCATCCCTATCACAGAAACAATAGAAATCATAGAACAAAATCTCTCATCCCACAGCAACCTCACCACAGACGCAATCAAAGAAATAACAGATATGCTCAGACTGACAACTGAACAAAACTACTTTCAGTTTGAGGAAGAATATTATCTACAAACTGATGGACTGCCCATGGGATCCCCAATATCAGGAACACTAGCAAACATTTTCATCAGTCACCTTGAAAATCAGATATTTGATAAGATAACCACAAATGAAAGTTTCAAAATCATATATTGGTACAGATACGTGGATGACATTATTTGTCTGGTAGACGAGCCAAATGAAAAAATAGATGAACTCCATTCAGAAATAAACAAAGCTCATAAGAACATAAAATTCACACTTGAAAAAGAAAAAGAAAATCAAATAAATTTTCTTGACATTACCATTAAAAAAGAAAATGGAAAACATACATTTAACATCTTTAGAAAACCAACAGCCACGGACACAATAGTACATTCCACATCCAACCACCCCCAAAGCCAGAAACTTGCAGCACTAAGACACATGTTACATAGATTAAACAGAATCCCACTCAGCAAGAGAAACTATGAACAAGAAATGAACACGATCATACAAATAGCTAGGAACAACGGGTATGACACACATGTGGTACACAGGCTCAATCAAAAACTAAAAACACAAATAAAAAACAAACACAACATTTCCACAATACAAAAGAACTCACAAGCTGAAAACTTACAAACACACTCAACAAACACACACAATGACAACACCACACAGAAAAGAACCAGATGGTACACCATGACCTACACACATAAACTAACACACAGAGTTGCAAACATCCTAAAGAGACAGGGCTTCAAAATAGCATATAAGCCTGGGCAAACCCTTCAATCACACCTAACCCAGCCAGCTACCAAGAGGGACAAATTCCAACAATCAGGAATATATAAACTTGAATGTCAAAGTTATGATGCAGTATACATAGGCATGACATGCAGGAATTTTGAAACAGGATACAAAGAACATATCAGATGTTGGAAGTATGAAACAAACCATTCCACATTTGCAGAGCATTTAAAACATTACAACCATCATCCTGCAAACATGGAACAAGAAATGAAAATAATGAGAATAAGCAACCATGACAAACATCTTATACAAATGCAAGAAAACTTCCACATCCAGAAAGCCATAGCAGAAAACAAACATGTGATAAATGAACAAACACACATCAGCACAGGCTCCCTACTACACTTAATAAAGGAAATGATAACATAAAATAAATAAATAAATATATATATATATATATATATATATATATATATATATATATATAAAACACCAAAATACAGACACACACACACACACACAGCCCCCCCCCCAAAAAAAGAAATTACATAACACCAAAATACAGACATATACACACACACACACACACAGCACAAAAAAATACATATCACACCAAAACACACACACACACACACACACATACACAGGACAAAAACAAAAAAAAAAAAATAAATACAATAAAATAAAATTACATTAAATTAATACCACACCAAAAAACACTCACACACACATACACACACACACACACACACACACACACACACATACACAAACGCACTCACAAATGCATACACGAACAGACCACAGATACTTCAATAGTTACACTCATAAGTTTGGCAGTAATATTCGATCTTTGGCAAAAACATTTGACAGTCGGCAACAGAAACCAAAACATTGCATTAAAACAAGCGTTCAGTGCATAGTGCTGTGGAATGTGGAAAAAACAGCAAATTGGCGCTCATAGGAAGGACAACAACACCAAAAATGCAACAGGAGCGTAATATGTAAGAAACTGTCTGAAGTGGACTGACAAGGCAGCCAGTCCACAGTGACGGGTAGCCGATAGTTTGGCACGCGTACACACTCACGCCGTCGGGCGTCAATTCTGGAACAGGATAACTATTGAATGGTAGCAAGAAAAGTACGTAGCTGCTTTATACTTAACTTTATTAGTTGATGACTACAGCATCCTTCTTGAGACATTTATACTATCTCTCAAAGTAGGTAAGGCTAATGGCGCCTTGCTAGGTCGTAGCCATGGACTTAGCAGAAGGCTATTCTAACTGGCTCTCGGCAAATGAGAGGAAGGCTTCGTCCGTATGGTCGCTAGCAATCTCCTCGTACAACTGGGGCGAGTGCTATATCGTCTCTCGAGACCTGCCTTGTGGTGGCGCTAGGTCTGCGATCACACAGTGGCGACACGCGGGTCCGACATGTACTAAATGGACCGCGGCCGATTTAAGCTACCACCTAGCAAGTGTGGTGTCTGGCGGTGACACCACATTCCTCCCCCGCAAATCGGCGAACGGTCGTGAGATAAGGCTTCCGCCCGCCGTGGGGAGGACCCCATGTTGACGTATGCGACGAGGTGGGGAGCCTAACAACAGGCGAGGCTGTGCCACCCGCACCCGGCCATTCGGTCCGAGGGGAGCTAGGAAACGCCTGAAAAGCTAGTCCAGGGTGCACGTCAACATGCGGTGTATGCGCCCGTAAAGAAACATGAGGGGCCGAAGTGTCTAACTCCTTTGCGTCGGGGTAGCCGACGCGCGATGACGTCATGTGGTCCGGAGCGGTCGGGAGTTCCATGGCGGAGGACAGCTGGTCACGGGAAGCGATCGGCGGCGCGTGACCCTGGGAGGCGCTTGGTGGCTGCAGCGAAGCGTCTAATGCGGGCGGCGCCGGCGGGAGAACAGGCGGCGGCGGCGGCGGCGGCGGCGGCGGCTGCGGCTGCGGCGGCGCGTCGCCATGGGGCAAATGGGAAGGCATCGTCGGTAACACCTGGGGATGAGGCGAGCCAGTAGATGGGTCCCCAGGGCGCCGACCGGACGGCACCGACGCTGAAAGCAGACGGAGAGCGGCAGAACCCGTGCGACGACAGAGGCGCAGCTGATTGAGATGCCGACGCACCTCACCAGAGGCCCCCAAAACCAAATACATCGCGCGGCCGAGGCAGCGAAGAATGCGCCCTGCGAGCCAACGCCGTGAACCGCGATAGTTGCGATAAAATACACTCCTGGAAATTGAAATAAGAACACCGTGAATTCATTGTCCCAGGAAGGGGAAACTTTATTGACACATTCCTGGGGTCAGATACATCACATGATCACACTGACAGAACCACAGGCACATAGACACAGGCAACAGAGCATGCACAATGTCGGCACTAGTACAGTGTATATCCACCCTTCGCAGCAATGCAGGCTGCTATTCTCCCATGGAGACGATCGTAGAGATGCTGGATGTAGTCCTGTGGAACGGCTTGCCATGCCATTTCCACCTGGCGCCTCAGTTGGACCAGAGTTCGTGCTGGACGTGCAGACCACGTGAGACGACGCTTCATCCAGTCCCAAACATGCTCAATGGGGGACAGATCCGGAGATCTTGCTGGCCAGGGTAGTTGACTTACACCTTCTAGAGCACGTTGGGTGGCACGGGATACATGCGGACGTGCATTGTCCTGTTGGAACAGCAAGTTCCCTTGCCGGTCTAGGAATGGTAGAACGATGGGTTCGATGACGGTTTGGATGTGCCGTGCAATATTCAGTGTCCCCTCGACGATCACCAGTGGTGTACGGCCAGTGTAGGAGATCGCTACCCACACCATGATGCCGGGTGTTGGCCCTGTGTGCCTCGGTCGTATGCAGTCCTGATTGTGGCGCTCACCTGCACGGCGCCAAACACGCATACGACCATCATTGGCACCAAGGCAGAAGCGACTCTCATCGCTGAAGACGACACGTCTCCATTCGTCCCTCCATTCACGCCTGTCGCGACACCACTGGAGGCGGGCTGCACGATGTTGGGGCGTGAGCGGAAGACGGCCTAACGGTGTGCGGGACCGTAGCACAGCTTCATGGAAACGGTTGCGAATGGTCCTCGCCGATACCCCAGGAGCAACAGTGTCCCTAGTTTGCTGGGAAGTGGCGGTGCGGTCCCCTACGGCACTGCGTAGGATCCTACGGTCTTGGCGTGCATCCGTGCGTCGCTGCGGTCCGGTCCCAGGTCGACGGGCACGTGCACCTTCCGCCGACCACTGGCGACAACATCGATGTACTGTGGAGACCTCACGCCCCACGTGTTGAGCAATTCGGCGGTACGTCCACCCGGCCTCCCGCATGCCCACTATACGCCCTCGCTCAAAGTCCGTCAACTGCACATACGGTTCACGTTCACGCTGTCGCGGCATGCTACCAGTGTTAAAGACTGCGATGGAGCTCCGTATGCCACGGCAAACTGGCTGACACTGACGGCGGCGGTGCACAAATGCTGCGCAGCTAGCGCCATTCGACGGCCAACACCGCGGTTCCTGGTGTGTCCGCTGTGCCGTGCGTGTGATCATTGCTTGTACAGCCCTCTCGCAGTATCCAGAGCAAGTTTGGTGGGTCTGACACACCGGTGTCAATGTGTTCTTTTTTCCATTTCCAGGAGTGTACAACGTCGCCTGGAACAAAAGCAGGAGTCTGCCGCTGCAAAGGAACCTGATGCGGCGGATGCAGCAAAGACATCAAGGTGCGATGAGGACGACCGTGGAGCAACTCAGCCGGCGAGCGACCATCTCGGGGCTGAGAGCGATACGAAGACAAAAAGAGCAACAATGCGTCCTCCCGAGAATGCGACTCTTTCAATTTCAACATCTGTGACTTGAAAGTCCGGACCAATCGTTCAGCGGCACCGTTGGACCGAGGCGAAAACTGCGCGGATGTCAGATGTTGAATACCATTGGCCTGGCAGAATGACTGAAATTCTGCGGACATGAATTGTGGGCCATTGTCGGAAACAATAGTCTGCGGAAGACCTTCAATGCAAAAGATAGCAGACAACGCTTGGATGGTGGCGGAGGACGTCGTGGAAGACATCCGGACAACAAAAGGAAAATTACTGAAGGCATCGACCGGAACCAACCATCGAGCATTCCAGAATGGACCAGCAAAATCAATGTGCAAGCGTTGCCAAGGGGAAGTGGCTTTTGGCCATGCAAAGACTTTCCGCGGCGGTGCGGATTGTTGTTCGGCACACGCCATGCAAGAAGAACACATATTCGTAATCGCAGCATCGATTCCGAACCAAGTACAGTGCTGACGAGCAAGTTGTTTCGTTCGCACTATACCCCAATGTCCTTGGTGAAGAAGCCGTAAAACAGAGGACTGTAACGAACCTGGGACCACGACCCTGGACTGATCATTATCAGAACGCAACAACAAAACACCACGTCGAACAAAAAGTCTCTCCTTGTGAGCAAAAAATCGGCGAACCAACGGATCCTCGATCCGAGACTTTGACAAAGGCCATTGCGTAGCAACAAAACGTAAAACAGTAGCAAGGACAGGGTCAGCAGCTGTGGCTGTAGCTACACGACGAAAATCAATCGGAAACGATTCGACCACTTCATCGGTTTCCGAATCAATGAACATGCAAGCAAGTTCGGAAGAATCGAATGCTTTATCCTCAGCAACAGGCAAACGGGACAACGCATCGGCGTTTCCGTGCTTAGCAGTGGACCGATACAAGATATCGTAGCGGTACTGCGAGAGGAAAATAGACCAGCGAATGAATTTCTGCGCTGTACGTGGAGGTACAGGCTTGGTCGGATGAAAAAGCGATGTCAAAGGTTTGTGGTCTGTGATGATGGTGAAGTGACGACCATACAAGAAATCATGGAACTTAGTAACACCAAACACGAGAGCCAAAGCTTCTTTCTCTATCTGTGAATAATTTCTTTGCGCAGACGAGAGCAATTTGGACGCAAAGGCAATAGGGCGATCATGGGAGCCAACTTTGTGCGCAAGCACAGCACCGATCCCGAAATCCGAGGCATCTACCATCAACAAAAGGGGTTTCCGGGGATCGAAAGGCGTGAGGCAAGTATTAGAAAGCAACGCCGATTTCAACTGGCGAAAGGCGCGTTCGCATTCCGTCGTCCAGACGAACGAAACACCTGTACGGCGTACGCGATGAAGCGGAGCTGAAAGAGAAGAGGCATTGCGCACATTCACGCACACCTTGTGACGCTAAATCGTTCAATGCTCTTGCGACCTCATCACGCAATGCGTGGGGAACATTGCGCGCTCTGAAAAATGTCGGTCGCGCACTTACTTTCAGTTCCAAATGTGCTTCATAGTTTTTAGCGCAACCTAAGCCCGGTGCAAAAATGTCTGCAAATTCGTCACATAAGCGAGAAACACTGTCTGAAGGCACAGTCTGATTCACTGAGAGGACCTGATTTACAATAGACATGTTAAACAACTGAAATAAATCTAAGCCAAACAAGTTCACTGCCGTAGAAGAACGAAGAACGTAAAATGACACCAGTTTTGTTTGTCCCTTGTATGTGGCAAGAAGGCTGCACTGTCCTAACACAGGTATTGTCTGTCCTGAATATGTGGTTAGCTTAACATTTGCGGAACGCAACGGAGGTTTGCCCAGTTGTTTGTACGTGTCGTGATTGAGCAATGAAACTGCAGCTCCGGTATCGAGCTGGAATGGTATCACTTTGCCTTCAAAGTCTAAGTCCACAAAAAGTTTATTGTTCCGCTGACGACAAGAGCGACTGTTTTGTGCAATTTGAACAGACACTGGTACAGAATCACTTGCTAATTGACGTGATTTCCGGCGACGTCGACGCACAGTTTTTGTGGGACGAACACAGGCACTGTTAGAGAAAGTGTCACTGGACGAAGTGGAATTAACGACATGAATGTCCATGGGCGAAGGTCCACGAGCCTGAGTGTCCTTGGTTCGATTCCGGCGCGAAGCAAAGGGCCTGGAATGGTTGTGATTGTCTGAACGGAGCTTTTTCTGGCAAACACATTGAACATGTCCTTTCTTATTGCAGAAAAAGCAAATAGCTTGGCGTGACGGGCAATGTTCACGCGAATGTCTATAGCACACCGCGGGCATGATTTCACTGCATTTGTGTGCTGGCGCGGCACACCTGGCTTAGCGCGCGGCGGCAGCTGTGCGGACGTATGCGAGGGCAGTTGACCGGGCCGCGCACCTCGAGAGCGCCCGGCGGGCCGGTTAATGTTACACACAGCTGGCGAAGTTGCAAAAGATTCCTGAGCACAGTCATGTGTGTCCTGTCTATCCAATATGTCTATCACTTGGTGAAGGGAGGGATTAACTAGTTTCAAAATTTGCTCCCGTATGCGAACATCAGAAACGTTCTGTGCAATTGCATCACGCACCATTGTATCTGAATAAGAAAGACCACAGTCACATTCAAAGGCACAGTCCCTAGTAAGTCCTTGCAATGTTGCTACCCACTCCCTATTAGTTTGACCGGCCGTACGTTTTGTACGAAAAAACGTATACCGTTTTGCAACCACATTAACTGTTTCTTTGAAATAGACATCTAATGCAGACAAAATTTCCTCGTAGGACAGAGTTGCTACGTCTCGTCGGGGAAACAATTTCATTATCACACGGTAGGAGGACACAGCGACACAAGAAAGCAAAAACGGCTGCCGCTCATTACCTTGAATTCTGTAGGCAGCGGGGTGGAAGGCGAACTGTCGGGACCATTCCTGCCACGTCTCCTGGTTCGGGTCGTAGTGCCTAAAAGGCGGTGCAACGGCAGGGTGTGGCTGCGGTAGCGGTAAAGCGGCGGCGGCCGCATCGGTGTGCAGCGCACGTTGACCCTGGACGAGCTGTCCAAGGGCATCCAATAACGCCTGCGTCTGCTGATTCTGCAAGCGATAAAATTCGGACAGTACATCTGGCGAAGCCATGACACAAATAAATTAGGGCAAAGCAAAACACAAGATCCTTTGTAGACTCGTCGCCAATGAAGTGGACTGACAAGGCAGCCAGTCCACAGTGACGGGTAGCCGATAGTTTGGCACGCGTACACACTCACGCCGACGGGCGTCAATTCTGGAACAGGATAACTATTGAATGGTAGCAAGAAAAGTACGTAGCTGCTTTATACTTAACTTTATTAGTTGATGACTACAGCATTCTTCTTGAGACATTTATACTATCTCTCAAAGTAGGTAAGGCTAATGGCGCCTTGCTAGGTCGTAGCCATGGACTTAGCAGAAGGCTATTCTAACTGGCTCTCGGCAAATGAGAGGAAGGCTTCGTCTGTATGGTCGCTAGCAATCTCCTCGTACAACTGGGGCGAGTGCTATATCGTCTCTCGAGACCTGCCTTGTGGTGGCGCTAGGTCTGCGATCACACAGTGGCGACACTCGGGTCCGACATGTACTAAATG
The DNA here is from genome assembly GCF_023864345.2 of Schistocerca serialis cubense. NCBI lineage: Eukaryota > Metazoa > Arthropoda > Insecta > Orthoptera > Acrididae > Schistocerca > Schistocerca serialis. The sequence continues at coordinate 697,460,731 of NC_064641.1, read as the reverse complement.
GACCGCGGCCGATTTAAGCTACCACCTAGCAAGTGTGGTGTCTGGCGGTGACACCACACTGTCTACGCAACCTGTAAGTACAGTTCAAAACATTACTACTTAATAGGAAATACCAACCACCAGAACTGTTTATAACCTATAGGCACAGTGACAAAAATGTAAATAAAATAGCTAACATATGTACATATTCCAGGCCACTGATGATGCCTTGCAGAAAATAAAGGCGAAACGCGTATGGCACTAAAATTGTGTTTTATTCAGTTGCTGTCAGACGGTCCATAAGTGAAAATTATCAATATACCGTAGTATTACACGCAACTGAGGAGGACAGGACCACAAAAGTTGAAGATGTAAATATGAATGTTTTAGTTGGAACACTTTTTTCGCTTTGTGATAGATGGCGCTGTAATAGTCACAAACATATGGCTCACAATTTTAGACGAACAGCTGGTAACATGTAGGTTCTTTAAATTAATGTACAGAACGTAGGTACGTTTGAAGTTTTTATTTCGGTAGTTCCAATGTGATCTATGTACCTTTGTGAACTTATCATTTCTGAGAACACATGCTGTTACAGCGTGATTACCTGTAAATACCACATTAATACCACATTAATGCTATAAATGCTCAAAATTATGTCCGTCATCCTCAATGCATTTGGCAATACGTGTAACGACATTCCTCTCAACAGCGAGTAATGTTCGCACACGCATTGACAATGCGCTGACGCATGTTGTCAGGCGTTGTCGGTGGATCACGATAGCAAATATCCGCCAACTTTCCCTACAGAAACAAATCCGGGGACGTCAGATCCGGTGAACGTGCTGGCCATGGTATGGTGCTTCGACGACCAATCCACCTGTCATGAAATATGCTATTCAATACCGCATCAACCGAACGCGAGCTACGTGCCGGACATCCATCATGTTGGAAGTACATCGCCATTCTGTCATGCAGCGAAATATCTTGTGGTAACATCGGTAGAACGTGTCCCTTCACGTTTCCACCTCACTATCAGTTCGGAAACAGTGCACCTAGGGACGTTTAGGAGTGTGGAAATCTCGCGTACAGACGTATGACACAGGTGACAGGTAATCACCTGACCACGTTCGAAGTCCGTGAGTTCCGGGGAGCGCCCCATTCTGCTCTCTCACGATGTCTAATGACTACTGAGGTCGCTGTTATGGAGTACCTGGCAGTAGGTGGCAGCACAATGCACCTAATATGAAAAACGTATGTTTTTTGGGGGTGCCCAGATACCTTTGATCACATAGTGTATTTACCACAGTAAGGGCTTAGATAAGTGGACACCTCCTACGCCATCTAGGAATAGTCAAGCTAGTGCTGTAAGATGCGGTAGAGAGGATAGCAGTATGGATGGATCAGGTCTAGAATGTACAAAACATGTTACACAGGATGATGGTGTAATAATTACGCACTGACGAAAATATCAGCACCAGACAGGAAAAGACGGACGTCATTAAACCAGTCGAAAGACTGATGAATTTACAAAGAAAAAAATAACAGGGTACGTCAGATATCCGCTACTTTCCACAATAAAGTGAAGGAGATCGTTGCAAACCAACGTGACACTGAAGGGGAATCGTAACGTAGATAGGCTACCCGCACAACATCGCGGCGTAGCTACGAGCAGCTACCGGCGAGATTAGCCGAAAGCCAGGCACTATTACAATTTGAAGGTGACAATGACTACTGATATTTTTGAAAAATAATGATTTGGCATAATAGCTGTATGTCACTTCCTGGCTAAAACTATCAGTTTCGGCGCAACAACACGCCACCCTCAAGACATTAAGAACGGGATTACACACCTTGCTCCCAAGCATGATCATACACGTGTCTAGATAAAAAAAATATACATTCATAAAAATTACAGAAAGTCATCTCAGACAGCTATAAAATATTCAACCTCCTTCCTTGTGAATTAAAGGTGATCGCTTCGCTATTTGGCAGAGAAAAAGTGAATTGCAGCTGTTATTAATACAAACCGTGATTTTAGAAAGCTATTAATTGTTATCGTATTGTTAGCTTTGTCTTTCATCCATATGGACGCTCAATTAGCCAGACGTTATTATCGTTTCGGTCTGTTTAATTATCCTTCAATTTGCAGAGGTATTGCCTACCTTAACCAGACTCTTTTCGAAAGCCTTGGACAAGGGCTTAAATTTTGGTAATTATTAATTTACACTTTTGATTCTCTGAAGAGCTCAGGAACTATGTAGGCATATTACTGATTTATTCCGTATTACGGACGAATTATTAATTAAAAAATTATTACTGTGTGGCATTAGGCCTGGCGCGGTGGCCGAACGGTTCTAGGTGCTTCAGTCCGGAACCGCGCGACTGCTACGGTCGCAGGTTCGAATCCTGCCTCGGGCATGGATGTGTGTGATGTCCTTAGTTAGGTTTAAGTAATTCTAAGTTCTAGGGGACTGATGACCTCAGATGTTAAGTCCCATAGTGCTCAGAGCCTTTCTTTTATGTGACATCAGGACGAACGCCAATATTAGCGACAAAATTTCGGAGGTTGTTCAAGGATATTTCATATTTTGTTATAAGGTGCTAGTGCCTGGTTACAGTATTTCTTGTGATTACTTACCCTCATTTATCTTAGTATCTTTATTGCACACAAAATATCTGGATAACAGTGTAAACGTCTACAGTATGTACTTTATGTCTTGTGTGAAAGCATTGTTCCTTCACTCAAGGTATTTGCTGCTGAAAGTTATAATGCCATTTCACTCTTCGAGCTCAAGCTTGCATTCAGTATTGCTCTATACTGTCTTGTTTGTTTTGGCAGTGTTATGTGTACGAGGGGCGTTCAGTAAATAACGCAACAGATTTTTTTAATGAAAGCCTGTTGGTTTGTTCTGCATTTCAATATACGATATTATCCCCCACTCTTCTGGCTTCAAAACCCTACATTTCAACATAACCTCTGTTGAATGCGACGACCTTACTCCACTTTACCTGGAGGACCTGTAAGCCTGTGTGGCCTCTGGTACCATTATACTGATCGACGTCGGAGACAACTCTTGCTGCATCAATAAGCTC